>NC_134488.1:9616129-9753629 GCF_040206685.1 Ascaphus truei
GAGAGGTCCTGCTGCAGTTAATTTAGTGCAGGGACGGTGATAGTGTTTGCTGCATGTCCCCGTATGCTGTTTTGCTGATCCTGAGACTGTCCTTACGGTGGGACGTCCGGCTTGACCCCATCCCACGCGGAGGTACAGATCAGCGCTGGACCTAGCGGTGCCGGTAGACCCTTTGCGAAGACACCCAGGTGCAGGGAAACCTGGGCAGGTATTTAAAACCTTCCACACGTGCACCAACTTTACCTTGCTCCTCACATGTAACAGGCTTGTTCACACACTCGGGTGGGCTTGGACTCTCTGGACACGGGTTTGGGAAGGGGGTGTAAGTGTATAGCCCAGTTAGGGACTAAGAAGGTTACAGCCCAGTAGTAGGGGCAAGGTACAGTAAAGCCACCATCTAAAGGCAGAAGGTGGACTATATATATTGTTGTGTATGTTGATGTGTATTATGTTATGTTATGAATAGAGCTGTTGATACTCTGTAGTATGATACTGTGTGTTGTGTTGCTTGTCCAGTAAACCTTTTAGCCATAACCCTGGTCTATGTGGTTTCTGGGTGGGTTCCTATGCTAGGGCCATTCTACACTCCTATAGAATCCTACATAAGTGGAGGCGCTGACCGACGAGAGAACGTTCCAGAGAAGCACCCCAGATTCCCATCAGCGGAGGCTCAGGCCTCCTGTGAGCTTGCAGGTATATGCACCACACCTGGTAACATATAGATTCCCCCTCACATGCACACTATATGCGATTGGGTGGGGGAAAACCCATTACAGTAAATTGTAAGAGCTTTTCCACTACCCTCCCATTTTATGTGCTGTTGCTGATCTGTATTAATTATTGTTGTGTACTGTAACCTTCTCTATTAAGGCTATTGTTTAATATCTCTATTGTCATGACCGAGTGTTAGCTTAGGCTACACTTATAGTGCTGGCGACAGTCTCTGGGATTTGTTGGGAGGTACCCTAGGTATAAGAGCGTAGCTCTTGGGTGGGTCCTGTGATGGAAAGGGGCCCAGGGACCAGTATAATAAAGGTTAAGTCCAGTCCTTGCTCATGTGACGTCACGTGACCCCGCTGCGTCATTTGACGCGATTTGCCATGGCGCCACGTGACGTAACATGGCCCCGCGGTGTCATTTGATGCCGCGTTGCCATGGCAATGCATCACCAAAGACCCAGCAGAGTGCAGGTAAGTGAGTTACAGAGGCCTCATGCCTCCCCCGGTATTTAATTTAAATGCCGAGGGGAAGAATGCAGGGCCTCTGTAACCACCCGCACCCCCCTTAGAAATTCTCCTGACCTCCCTGGCGGGCACCCCCCCCCCAGTTTGCGCACCGCTGTATAAGAGAACATATCAGAAACATCTTGTTTTGGGGGTTGTTTTGACCATTTAAAGAATAAACATCAACAAAGCCCTAAGGGTGTAAAATGTTGTGGGATAGATGTACAGTAGCTAACTTGACTGCCTCCTGTGCCTCTGCCATCCGCGGTCATATGACCACAGAGGCCATGGCACTGGAGGATTATCGCTGTGGGGGTTCCATTCAGAAGCATGGAACCTCCGCAGCGAGATTGCGACAGACACTGTGTTCTGTGCCGCAGACTTTTGCTTCTTTTACCGTGGCGCTAGAGACAGTGAGTTTTATTACATCTGTATATAATTGGTTCAAACCCATTGGAGAGGGGGGTGACAGACTGAACCCCATTATAATTGTGGGGTTACCCCCTTCATTATTTAGCTGTTACTATCTGCTAATGTAATTAAGGGGTAACTGGCCAGTAGATACTATAGTGTTTTTATGTAAATGTTGGCATAGTAATATGCCAACACATTCAATTTTGCAATGACACATCGAAGCTGCTAGAATAGGCGTCAATATCTGATGGGAAAACCCCATGTATAACATATATTTCTCTCTTTCATGATGCTTGTATACTGTTCATGATGCTTGTATACTTTGAGGTTATTTTTCACTAATTAAGATCCAGTAACCCGATCCACCTGTTCAATATGTTATGAAGATATCTTGTATGTATATCGTTATTCATATAGCGCCATCCATGTCCACAGCAGCAGTACAGGGGACATAATAATATAACAAATAATATAACACATAAAGGGAATAAGCGCTTCAGACATAAAAGTAACACTAGGAAAAGGAGTCGTTGTCCTGAAGAGCTTACAATCTAAGTGGTAAGTAGGCAGAACTTACAGAGACAGCAGGAGGGTGTTCTGGTAAGTGTGCGTCTGCAAAATCTCAATTTCAATGCATATGAGATGTATAGTATCTGCCAACGGAGCTACCCATAAGCTTTGTTAAGGAATTGTGTTTTAGAATGCTCAATTCAAAGGAATAGGACTAAGGGCTCTATGCAGTAAGCGCCGAAAAAGTGCAATCGCCAAGGGTTGCCGATAGGCCTTATTTTGGCGATTTGCCCTCGCAGTATTCAGTAATTGCCGAATCCATGCCGATCCCTGCCGAATCACTGCGAAAGCAAAACTGCCGATGAGCCTGTGCCGAAACAGCCTGGCTCCTGATAACCTGCCGATAGGCCGTTTCTGCCGATATGTGCTTGCAGCAGAGAGAGATCAGCCACTTTCTCAGCGCAAACATCGGCAAAATATAAATTATTTATAAACAACTTTTACTCATAGTGTACATGTGCAGGGGGTCTCCGGAGCTGATCCGCATTGGTTTCAGGTCTGAGGAACCCTTGCTTCCCAAGATACAGGCCCCGTTATGAGGTGCCGGTATCCCTCTGCATTTAAAGGTCCCGATCACGTGACCGCGGAATGTAAACAAAGCAGAGGGATACCGGCACCCCCTAAAGGGGCCTGTATCTCAGGAAGCAGGGGGTCCCCGGACCTAAAACCAAAGCGGTACAGCTCCGGAGACCCTCTGCACATCTACACTTTAACTAAAACACATATATAAATAAACACTCATTCTTTACCTTTGCGACTATGTGCTACGGTAACGAAGCAGCATGAATGTATTTTTAATAATAGTGTACTGTGAGCAGGGGGTCCCCTGAGCTGAACCGCGTTGCTTTGTGGACCAGGGACCCCTGCTTCCCGAGTTACAGACCCCGGTATGTGTCATCGGCTGGTAGTGTCGCCGCCATCTTTATAGCGTCCCATTCGCGCCGTGTCCGCTATAAATATGGCGGCGACACTGTAACCGATGCCCCAAACCGGGGCCTGTAACTCGGTAAGCAGGGGGTCTCTGAGCTACAAATCAATGCAGTTCAGCTCAGGGGACCCCCTGCTTCCGCACAATATTATTAAAATACATATCTCAATCTGGAGACAGAGGGGCTACAATCGGATTAGAGATCTGGAGGGTCACGACAGAAAAATCAAAACATTCGACCATATCAGGGAAGAAAAAGAGATCCCTCACTCAGAATTCTTTTGATACCTCCAGATCAGGGCATTTTATAACAAACTTGCCCCATACCCCCTATTAACATCCTTCGAAAAGCTCTGTCTGGCTGAGACCGACACGAAGGGACTTACATCTCAGCTATACGGAGAAGTGATCGGTTCTGGTGAACATGAGCAGCAGATACCCTCATTCCGTTCTCAATGGGAAACAGATCTGGGAGAAAACTTAGAAGATGAAGAATGGAGCGCCATATATATGGCCACAGCAAAGAGCTCCATATGCACCACGCTCAAGGAGAACGCATATAAAGTCCTAATGCGATGGTACCTCACCCCACTGAAATTATCAAGGTTTGTGCCGGGTTCCTCTCCCCTGTGCCCCCGCCAGTGCGGAGGAACAGCCGACCTGTTACATATGCTGTGGTCTTGTCCACGGATCTCTCCACTGTGGGAGGCGATTAGACATTGGATACAGAGACTGTTCGATCTCACCATTCCCCCAGACCCGTGGTTGTTCCTACTGAACAGGCCATTGACGGGCCTTTCCAAAACAAATAACAAACTAATTGCCCATTTCGCAATTGCAACGCGGTGCGAGATCGCAGCATTATGGAAACAATCTGATATTCCAACCATCCCAAAGATTCGGAATCGAATTTGGTTCATTTGCCAGATGGAAAAATTAACGAGTTTAGTTAACGATACTGGTGACAATTTTCTAAAAGTCTGGACGCCTTGGCTGGCACAGACAGATATCCCGGGGATTGAGAGGTCCTCAATATGGCTCTGATAACAGTAGGTGCGTTCTCCTTGGGAGGGGCTTACAGGAAGTATTCTATTCACCCAGGACCCCTTATAGCAACATTATAACATAAGTAATAAGAGAGACGACTCAGCTTGCAAACATCTGCGATGCTTAGCACGGAGCCACGTGTCGCACCTACTACCAACGCACTCCCCCTACCTCACCCCCAACCTACCCCTTTCCCCTCCCCATCCCGCCTCAACCTTCTTATTTTTTTTTTTTCTGTGAGTATGTATTGTCTCCCCTTTTAAGTTGAGTTATACTGTATGTGTCTGTTTGTCCATTTAAGTAGAGTCGGCTTGGACTATATAGTCCACACCAAAGTACCCGGAAGACCGGGTCCCGAAGCACAGCAGGACCTCGTTGTTACTTATATAATTGTTAAAATATTGTTTGCATACAAGACAAAAGTATTCTGTAATGTATTTTATGCTGTCTTGATTCAATAAAATTGAAGTTATAAAAAAAAAAAAAAAAAAATACATAAATGCAGCTTCATTACCATAGCGTATAGCCGCTAAGGCAATGAAGGGATTAAGGCAGAATAGCATGTTTATTGGGGACATTTGCCCCCAATAAACATTGCAATAAACAACATACACCCACTGTGTATTTAAAATACATAAACAACAATAAATACAATAAATACATATAGCACTCACCCATTTCCGGCTGCCACGATGAAGGCCATCCTCATCTTCATCCTGCCCATGCCCCCTCCGCTGCTGCAAAACAGACACAAGAATGAAAACATCCAATGTAATGTCCCCTAACCCCTTAATCACCATAGCGGTTATTAACCGCTACAGTCATTAAGGGGTTAACCCACTCTCACCCACCACTCGGGACACCTACATACCCTCCCACACTAACCCCCCACCCCATGAGGCCTAACCATCTTCACCCACTACCCACAAGGGAGGCCTACCCACATACCCTTGGGCCAATACCCCCTCCCTCCACCCCAAGTACCCACAATAAAAACAATACACAGCCCCACAATAAACATTATTCTATTTATTAAATACATTACCCACCCCCTGTGCCCCCCCATAAATACAAGATTTATCTTTTACATACAGGGTTCATACCCCAGCCCCACGCGAGTCCCCAGCGGGCTGGCGGGGCACCTGACAGACCTACAGGGTACCAGCAACTTGTTTCACACAGGTTCTGGAGGTCTGTTGGTGGGTCCTGACAAGCGCCATGGCCCCCAGGTGGTCTCCTTGGGTCACTGTGGGCCACAATTGGGTCCCTACGGTAGGCCCAATGATGTCTGGGAGCCCCGGGTCAGACCCACAGGTGTCTGCGGGGCCTCGGGTGGTTCCCACAGGGGTCTGGGGAACTCACGAGTGCTCACTATGGGTCCGTGGTGCCCCCACAGAAGTGGGACCACCGCTTCATCCCCGCACCTATGGGTCTGCGGTGCCCCCACAGATGTGGGACCACCGCTTCATCCCTGCAGACTACGAGTCCCCGTGAGGCCACCGCTTCATCCCCGCAGGTGTCAACCGTGGAACCACCAGCCTGATACCCGTGAGATACCCGAGGAGACCGCAGGTGGTCTCCAGAGGTCTCACGCAGAACCAAGGAACCAACCCTGAATGTAAAAAAAATAAACCTGGCCTATACATTCAATACATACACCCCCCCCCCCAACACCTACAGTACAATAATGTGCAAAATAACTATTATCCAGATAGGGATAATAGATTATTTGCCCATTATTAAACAAATTAACTAGCATATTAAAATAAATAAAGTACTACTGACCTAATCAATAAGAATCCCCCGTTGCCAGCAACATCCTTGTCTTTCGTTGCCCACAAAATACATAGCCAATACAAAGCCAATACATTGCAATTACATTAAGATATCAATTAACCCCTTAAACACCTTATCGGATAATAACCGCAAAGGTAATTAAGGGGTTAAGCCACACTGGCCTGATACCCACCCTTCACCCATTCATTTGTACAGTGGCTTCATCATGCAACTATATATATATATATACAGAGATATATATATAGAGAAGAGAGAGGAGAGAGCGCACGCCCCATAGTATAAAACTGTGTATTTAATGATGGGAAGGGGGGAAGGGGGGGAAAAAATACACTCACAAGGGTACAAGTATTAAATGCGTTTCGTGATAATATCACCACCATCCCGGATCTTTACTTCGATCAAACGTCCGTCAGTCTCTGGGAGGTGAAGGAACCGTGATCATCAGGATGTACAAGGCGTGAAGAAAGTATCAACGAAATCGTGCTGGAATCCCAGAAAATGTCCTTGCTGGATGGCCTCTGTGATGTTGAATGCACGAATCGGCCTGTTCCTGCGCACACGTGATGACGTAATGTCCGTACGTTTGCGTGATGACGCTCCCTGACGCGTTTCGTCACACACGGGCGACTTTGTCAAAGGGTGATGGAGAGGGGATGGACGCATGGGTATATGTACACAAATGTATTTATTTATAAAATATTTTACCAGGAAGTAATACATTGAGAGTTACCGCTCGTTTTCAAGTATGTCCTGGGCACAGAGTAAAACAAATAATACATGGTTACAAATACAGTTACATAAATGAACAGGGTATACATTATATACAAGACATTGCGTGCACAGTTAAAGAAAATATATATTATGGGCGTATGAAACAGTTACAGACCAGATTCAAATGTGAGACAGCCTTAGATTTGAAAGAACTTAAACTGGTGGTGGATGTGAGAGTCTTTGGTAGGTTGTTCCAGTTTTGGGGTGCACGGTAGGAGAAGGAGGAACAAATGGTAGCGTAGCAACCCCTTAAACCAGCTGGATTGGAAACTAACACTAATAAGAACTTAGGGCCTCATGCAGTAAGCGACGATTATGTGAAATCGGCAAGCTTATCGATTAGTCATGTTATTGGCGTTTTTCCCTCTCCGTATGCAGTAAGTGCCGAATACATTCAAAATCAACCAGAAAACAAATCCGCCCACTCTCACGATGATGAGCCGATCACACACAGGTGTATCGGCGTGCGTGGCGGGGTGCTGTTAGGTTGCACAATCACAAATCTTGCTGAATCAGGCGAAACAAGCATGTTTTTGATTGCGCGCCATATTTAAAGGCAACGTGTACTGCTAATCATTCTCTGTGTTGTTGGGAGTGAGAGAGAGAGAGAGACGCACAGAGCTGGACGATTGAAGATTTGCATATTGACTGAGAGACTTGTTGTGTATTGGGTGAGCTTTGTCCTTTGTTGTTTTGTTTACATCTTTGTCTTGTTTTATATGTGGAAGTGGGTCGTGTGATTGCCTGTACATTTCTTGTCTGTTTTTTGTGAGTGCTGGACGTATGCCCGCAAAGCGTGGGAAGAGTGATGCTGGTGGGAGTGGGAGTGCTACTCGTGCGAGTACGCGTCGGAGTGAACGTTCTGTTCAGGGGAGTGATGTTGCTGGTGCACCGAGTGGTGTTGCTGGGAGTGGGAGTGCTGTTGTTGGGAGTGGGAGTGCTGGTGCTGCGAGTGGTGTTGCTGGGAGTGGGAGTGCTGTTGTTGGGAGTGGGAGTGCTGTTGTTGGGAGTGGGAGTGCTGTTGCTGTGAGTGGGAGTGCTGGTGCTGGGAGTGGGAGTGCTGTTGCTGTGAGTGGGAGTGCTGGTGCTGGGAGTGCTGGTGCTAGGAGTGTGAGTGCTGGTGCTAGGAGTGGGAGTGCTGGTGCTAGGAGTGTGAGTGCTGGTGCTAGGAGTGGGAGTGCTGGTGCTGGGAGTGCTGCTGGTGGCGCAGTTGCTGATGGGGTGTCTGGTGGTGGCGTGCTTGCTGGTGGCCAGCTTTTGGAGGCTCTTCCATTGGAAGAAGGAGAGTCCAGTCAGCACCAGCCAAGCTCTGACCCTAAACCTGCTCGGAAAAAACGTGTGGAGAAGCCACGTAATCCTCGCTTCAATGACCAGGAAAATAGGGCTCTTGTCACTGGCATTCTGGAGCACTATGACAGTCTCTATGGACATTTAGTAGGTAAGTGTAACTTTACATTTATTATTCAAATACATGTGATCCTAGGTCATCTGAGTTTTGTTCATATGCAAATATGGGTACACAATATCTTTCTATGTTCATTAGTGTGGAAACACAGCTTTTTATCATGCCTTACAAGGACAAATAAACACAGGCGGTCAATTTGCCAGAACTACATACAATATGAATGCAACCTTGCTTACATGTATAGGTTTAGTAGTGAATGCTCATGTGCTGCACATATTACACATAAAACAGCATGTTTGCTATCTCTTGGAACAGCTAGCAGTGTAGGAAACTGGTGCTTATATTATTATTAATTTACCTCATATCTTTTATATGTTTTTCAAGGGCGGACAAGTGCAGCAAGCAAAAAAGAAATGTGGGACACAATAGTCATTGGTGTCAATGCCTGTGGGAATAGTGTCAGGGACAAGTATCATTGTCGGAAAAGATTTGATGATATTAGGTCCAAATTGAAAAAGAAAATACAAGACCAACGCGTGCATGCTACTGGCACTGGAGGTGGGCCCACACCACAACGTCTCATATTGACTCCATTGGAGGAGCTGCTTCGGCCAAAATTACTTACCGTCGTCGTGGAAGGCTTGGCTGGTGACCGTGACATTGGAATTTATCCGTCACAATTTCCAGCAGGTGATAAATATTACTGTACTAGGCGTGTCGTTGCTTACAGTTATTTTGCATATTTACACTGCTTTTTATACTGTCTTCACAATATAAGCATACCTGCATCTATATATGTATATGTCTGATTCTGTATATATATATCTCAAAATAGACATATATGTAGTAGTCCTACTAAAAGCAGTAACTAATATAGCACGTGCCATTGCGTGCTCATTTACATGTGAATTCCCAAAATGCATAGCTGCAGTGGAAGCAATTGATGGTGGGCGAAGATGGGGAACAACAGGGTAGTACACATGTGTAACACATGTTCATGAGAAATTATTAGTAGCTACAGGTACAGAACAGAAATATGTATCATATTATTGTGTATTTTATTGATTTTACTCCGACAAACATGACATTACTGCCTATTTTAAGCATGCATCAAAGAAATTGCATGTAACGGCCTACAAACATCACTGGCACTAACACATCTATAGTTGCTTATGAAAAGGTCCATTTTTGCTTTATGTCATATACAGACAGCATAATGAGGCACACGTATCATATGTTATGTCATTGTTTTCATAACTTAAACACTGCAGATGACTACTTAGCTCATCTACCATTGTGTTAAAGCAGCTGCAATTAATATCTCATCACAGCATACACTTCAACAGAGGGGGTGGGGTTCAGCACACACACTAATTACAGCCTCATTTCACGGTCAACTTAGTTCACACCATTTGCACCTGTTTCAAGTCATTGAAAGGTGTGGCTGATTAGGCTTTTTGGGGAAGGGAATACCTTTCTTACAACCTGAATAGCACAACTGAAGTTAATCACACTCATTTGAAAGCTTAACTCTAGCTACTAAATGCCCCAACAACTCATTACTTATCAAAGCGTACGTCACACATTAGTTCACTCATATCTATAGTTGAACTACTATGAAAGACACATTATCACACACTGCATGTGTTGTCTTGTTGAGTCACAGCCACATTCAGGTGTGCCACATCTTCGATTAATGTACCACACATATCCTCTACCAAAAACAACACTTTTTGCAATATGACCACCTTCATGATAACCATTGTGAATGGTCATCTCATGATAGTTATGTACATTATGATACTGATATCACTACACAACATATGATTTTTATGTACTCATTTAATCTATTTATCCTCACGCATTACTGCAGAAACATAGTATGTTGTATGTTAGGGAACTCAAAAATTCTAAGTACACAGGCATGTACAGTGTTATTACAACTATTTATGTTCACTTTCACACACATTTTCGGTTAAGGAACTGATGTTGTTAGTTAATCATAAATACAGAACATACAATAAGTGTTTGTTCAATATTTACACATGTAAATGTAAAACTTATGTTATTGTTATATATAGTTGCCCCTGGAGGACATGTGTCACCTGAGATGGAACAAGTGTCTTCACCTGGGTCAGCCAGCTCAACACTACTAGAAGGTGAGTGTATCATTTGCTGGCCATATAATATGTGCTCTTCTATATGTTATGTTGTCATGTGCATTATTTGTTTTGCACATCTTCTTTAAATAGGATTACTTAGTGTCAGTGAAAATTAAGTGTAAGGCAACATGTATTGTGTTAGTGATGTTAATTATCATGTAGGACTTCTGAGTTTAGAGCAACTTTTCATTCATTCATATTTCATACTGAGTCCAAACATTATTCGTAAGTCAAGGTAGTTTTTAATGAGGTTATAAAACGTATGCTAACATGTTAGGTGTTACTTAGGACACAGTACAATTACATAGTAACACAGCATACATTAACATGCCATTTAATAATGTGTACATTTCTTTTTAGAACATCATGGTGATGAGGATGATGAGTATGATGAGGATGACGCCACAGAAGAGACTGAAATACAATCATGTGACCATGAAGAGGTGCCAATAGAAACTGTTGTACCGCCAAATCGTCCATCAACTTCCACATACGATGCAATTGTAGCTTCAGAGGGAAAAATAGTGGATGCAGAAAATCGTCGCCATTCAGACATGATGACAGTGCTGGAAAGGATGATTGGACTGCAGGAAGAAACAGTATCACAATTGGCACATCTCCACAGAGTCTTCATTGAAGTGCCTAAACAGTTGCAAAAAATCAACACCTCATTCGAAGCATTAGTTGTTCAGCAAACACAAGCTAATTACTGGAGAATGACTAATGTACCACAATTCAACACCTCCCAGCCAGGATCTGTTCATGCAGGTCAGTTTTCACCACATTCATCTGATATTCATTCACCAGGCCCAAATGTTACCGGTCAAGTAGCAGACATTGCTGTGCAGGTTCCTGATGACATCCTACCGCTGCCATCTGTACAAATTCAGCAGCAGACACCTACAAAGGAGGCGACAAAAACAAAACAAGACACACATGAAACAGACCAACCATCACTTGTGCAGTGTCTACCAACTTGCTCACATGTGTCACTGGGCACAAGCCCTGTCCGTGAACAGTCACTACCCAAAAGCCCTGTAGGTGAGTCGCTGCCCAAAAGCCCTGTAGGTGAATCGCTGCCCAAAAGCCCTGTAGGTGAGTCGCTGCCCAAAAGCCCTGTAGGTGAATCGCTGCCCAAAAGCCCTGTAGGTGAATCGCTGCCCAAAAGCCCTGTAGGTGAATCACTGCCCAAAAGCCCTGTAGGTGAGTCACTGGCCACAAGCCCTGTAGGTGAGTCACTGGCCACAAGCCCCGTAGGTGAACAGTCACTGGCCACAAGCCCTGCCCGTGAAGTGCCAGAGGCCACTCAAAGTGGCTCTGTTGTGCCTAAAGTTGGTGGCAAAAGAAAAAGGAAAATTCAAGAGACAACAAGCAGGCCTGTTACTCGCTCGCAAAAGGAACAAAAAAAATAAATGTTATAATTCAGAAAATATGTCTTTGGCCTTGTTTTGTTGACTTCAGATTATCTAATTACTATTGTATGTATGCTGAAGACTGTGTTGTTTCCAAACTTTCAACTATGTTCTTGTACACGTGAAGTTTTGGAAATGTTAACACTCATAATTAATTGTGTTATAAATATTTATGTTGTAATCGTCTGTTCAGTAATGGTCCACCAGGAGCCAGTTGCTAAGTTTAGAGAAGCTGCCATTGACTTTGCAGCAAAACATTGCATTTGGGTGTGTTAATTGATGTAAGAATTGCATATGCATATTAGTCACATGCAATTATTAAAACACCTAAGTAACTGCAAACATCTTTCTTGTACGTGTACAGCAGGATTATGTGTAAATTATTACTTACCTTTGCCTTGCTTGGCCATTGTAATTTTGTCCTTTAATCAGTTGTGTGTTCGTTTCTATAACATCTCAGAATGTATAATAATATATATACACACACACACACACACACACACACTGAGTGAGTGTGAGTGTGAGTGTGAGAGTGTGTATATATATATGTATATATGTGTATATATATATGTATATATGTGTATATATATATGTATATATGTGTATATATATATGTATATATATATATATATATATATATATGTATATATATATATATATATATATATATATATATATATATATATATATATATATATAGTACTATATAAACTGGTATACACAAAATAATACACTTCATGCTTCCTTGTGAAAGCACACTATTTTAATAATACAGGCCTAATGTTTGAGAAATATCCTAAGTATGAGACTCTAACAGTATTGTGCTTAAACAAATGTTTATTACTTCATTCAATCATGTTTCTCACCATTTAAATAGGTTTCATACAAGGTATACTTAATGCCATCAATGTTGTGTGTACTCCTGCAATATAAAAAAAAATAAAATATTATATATAAATATATATATATTTTTATAAGAGATATATTTATATATATATATATATATATATATATATATATATATATATATATATATATATATATATATATATATATATACACACACGTATTTAAACTCATGCAGACAGGGAGTTAACCAGACTTTCACATACACACAGAAATGTAAGCGGGGAAAAAACATTTCTTTTTGCAGGTGTGTTTTTACTGATATGCCTGGCTAAGAAATATTTTCACACACTGGTCTTTGTTAGTTTTCAAAAAAACACTATGTGAACGCATTCACAGTCTAGGGATGTTTTTCACAAACGAGATAAAAGAAGGAGAAATGTTTCTCCCACAGTCCCATATCACGAACCACAACTGTTAACCCAATTAGACAAACAAATCCAATTGGCGTTTGAAATAAGGAGTCAAAGTAGTTACTTTTGTTGACCTTGACAAGGAAAAACAGGAGTTTGTTAGCCATTCAGCACATTCATTTTGATGAGCAAATAACACAGACCTGCACACAGCTTTTGTGCTACTCAGACATGGCTGATGAATTCGTTAACAATATTAATCCCCTTTTAGGGTATAAGTACATGATCTGTGAAGCCATCTTGAACAGTCGCGGACAGAAAGCAAGCACACGCCAAATCGATGATTTCATTCGAGCAAAATATCCTTATTACCAAGACCGTAAGCATGCACGGAATTTTAATTCCTCAATAAGATTCACTTTATCAAGTAATGACTTTTTTGAACGTGACCAGGATAAGCTACAACACACCTATGGTTTCTGGAAGATTGCCCCGGAAAAACAATTTATCCTGAAAGACGGCACTTATATTGTCGTGAAAGGCATATTTATTCCTAATGGCAATAGCAATGTATCCGCTACTACTGATCCGTTTGAATCGATACGTGCTGCAATATCTGCAGCCTCCATTCCTGAAACCCACATTGTACAAGAACAAAAGTACTATGATTATGTACCAAGCCTTTCAGCTGAAATTGCATTGGAATGGGAACCGGAAGAAATGAACCTACCTCCCGACCAATTATTTGAAGAAAGCAGTGGCGATTCCTATGAGCGCATCCTGGAGGAGATATGTGCCATACTGGATTCAGCGGTTGGGTTAAGCGTGGATGAAAATGGCTTGCATTTCTGGAGCGACCAGTTGCAGCCAGGCGAAGAGTTAATTCTAGAAGAATGGTAAATATAACAATCGTTATGCGTTGACTCTGCGTTTAAATTTTTTTTTTTTTTGTAACCACCATTTTCACTTTCAATGCGTGGATACAGCGTAACATTGCAGACTGCATAACATGTAGCGATCACAAACAAATTGTTTCCTAATACAATATAGTAGGACCTGAAAGAGTAGTACACATTGCTGACGGAATAAATATACGTACTTTCCTATCCCTTTAAACATATTAGCAACATTTTACCATTACTCTAACGCATACCTGTTTTGTTATCATGCAACATCTACAACATTGAAAACCGGGTCCACCACGTATGACGTGGGACCCTTGTCATGGGCCAAGGCGTCCTTAAAAAGGATTAGTGATGTAAGTCCCGCCCCCAAGCGACGTGCGCGCCTCAAAGCCTATTGGCTGTCATGTTTTGTTATAGTAACGGTAACTGCAGTGTGTGATGCGTGCGGCTCAGTGTTTGTAGGCGTACCCTGGGCGTTAGCCGAATGTTAATTGAGTGGGAGGAGTGTTAGCGTGCGTTTCACGCTGGCTTAACATGACGTCACACGTATTGCATTTGCGCATTGTGTTATCGGCCGTGCTTTCTGTTCAAACACGTCTGTTTAAAAAGAATACAGATGTACTCGTTTAGAACGAATGTAGTTTCGTCTTCATTGTATTTGAAATAAAGATGTTATGTTTACTGGTATTTTCAACATGTATTGAACGCACAACGTACGCTTTGTTTTGCGCATGCGCTAACAGTTAGTGGAGCCAAGCGTGAAGTGCGTGCGCACACAAAGATGTGCGCGCACATCTTTCAGTATACAGGCAACGTTCACTTCTTATACATAGTTATGCCTGCTACAAATTTAAAGAAACATTACATACTGATGAACAGTTTTACTTCTAACATATAAGTGAGTGACGTGTGTATCTACACAATCATATAGAGCTGCGTAACGCGTTGTCACGGATGCATATCTAGTAAGGTGCCATCTTTGACCATCATGTGTTTGCTGTATTTCAGAGATGTCGGGGAAGATACAATCGGATCAATGTATGATTTCAGAAGAGTCTACCTTTATATGAGATGATTGTGAGGAGGAGCCACCGACTACTATACTACATATGGAACTAATTTTATATTGCTTGCAGCGCTTATTAACAAACAATTAAAAATGTGATACCCTTATGCCTATATTGCATAAGCACTTAATTAACATAATGATGTTGCAAAAGAGTGCCTCATGAATTTTTATTGAGTGTTCTTTAATGACTACTAACATTTTATGACATGGTGTGTTTTATATATAACAACCATTCCCACTCTGCTAACACATTTGTGTATTCTAATATGTAATGGAACGTATGACTGTCGAAACTATGTAACAATAATAATAATAATATGAGCATGTTCATGTATAGGGCTGCTAGTTGTACGCAGCGATTTACAGACACATGTTTCAGCCTGAGGTCCCTGGCCCGTGGAACGTACAAATGTTTTTTTGCCGCATGAGGCACAGGGAGATAAAGTGACTTGGCCAAGGTCACAAGGAGCCCACACCGGGAATTGAACCAGACTCCCCTGCTTCAAACTATCAGTGCCAGTGTGTGTCTTTACTCAGTGAGCCACTCCTTCTCCCAATGTAAAGGACACTTACAACCAAGTAGCCATTTATTTTTAAAATCTCTTGTTACATGGGTATGTAGATAAAATGGTTTGGGACTGTAGCAAATAATGTTAGTGGCCAGATGTTATGGTCCCCTCCAATGCATGATGTTCTGAATATGACATCACCATCATGTTATGAAGTACGTTTCTGTGTATATTTCATTAACCTAACTAACTATAGTTTACTGTGTTTATTAATCGTTTAGAAATACATAGTATAGTCAATATGATGATATAAGCTACCATAATAAAGCTGGTGTTATCATTTGTCGGTGTTATACATGGATCCTACACCAATTGATAGAGACACAAACAGTTGTCTTAAAAAGTGTGTCTATGCTAGTGATGAATGTGCTCCCGTAAGTAAACAAATAAGTACAGTTATCCCCTTTTCTCCAACCACCTCTATATTACATTAATGGAAATTATAAGGAAACATACATAAAATGTGATGAAATGTGAGTAATCATTTTGTAATACAATGCACATGAAAGCTCAAGAGTAGCTAAATGCATATACATGATACAGAAAGTACATATATGTAACATTTGTGTTTAAACCAATATGTTGGGTTTTTAGTTCCAATAATTATAGGAAGATTGAGGTAGCCACATCTTATGAGAGATGTCAGCAAATATACATACCATGATCAGTCATACTGGAGATATACCTATAATGCAAAGGAACAATATATAAATTGCAAACATTGACATGCCATCTTCAGTACCGTAAACAACACAGCAAAGTGTGTATTTGGTGTTAAATGTACAACACCATGTATATTTCATGACATTCAAAATGTAAATCAGCCTGGTGTACACATCATATGGATGTACATGTTACACTGCACCAATAACATTGTATGTAAGCATACTAGAAGCATGAATGATTATGGGCATAATATGTGTTTTGTCTTAGCATAAGGAATAACACAATGCTAAAATATTATTGCTTTGTTACCCAAGTTGTATTCACATACACACAACTAAAGTACAATTGAAGAGGGATTATATAACCTGTGCAACAATAACATACCGGTGCCACATCCCTTTGTGCACACAGCAGAGAAAAGAAAGGTGTGCAACCCATATTCATCTGTGTCCTAACAGAAGGTTATATAAAGAAACATTATTGTTAATATAACATAATTAAACTATAAAAGTAGTACTAGGAACATATGAGTTTGTACTTACAAGAAAAAAATGAATTGATGAGATTCTGTCGTGTCTGGCCACCACTGGCTGTTTGTTCATTTTCAGCAGCTACATGGGTGGGATGCTCGTCTACCAAAGCCTCAGCTAGGTCTGACTGTACATTGTGCCTGAGTGCAACATTGTGCAAAATGCAACAGGCAAGGATAATATCAGACACTTTTTGAGGCTTGTATAGAAGAGCCCCACCAGTTCTGTCCAGACACCTAAACCTGGTCTTGAGTAGGCCAAATGTCCTCTCTATAACAGATCTTGTAGATATATGGGCTGCATTGTACCTGTCCTCTGCTTCAGTTTGAGGGTTTAGCACCGGAGTCAAGAGCCACGGCCTAATTCCGTATCCTGAGTCACCTATAATGAATGGAGCACACATAAGCTGACATTAGTGATCAAATTGTACAATGCCAACATTCCTAAATCAACATGTGTTTTGTGTTAGAACATGTAAATATGTACTCACCCAGCAGCCAACCAGGTTCAAAATGTCCCTCTTCGAACGCATGGAAGACTGAAGAGTTCCTCAGGATAGAGGAATCGTGACTGGAACCAGGGAACTTGGGTACCACATGCATTATCCTCATCGTGGCATCACATACCACCTGTACATTGAGTGAATGGTAGTGCTTCCGATTGCGGTACACATGCTCACTCTGACTAGGTGCAATCAAAGCAACATGTGTGCAATCGATTGCACCCAGCACACATGGTATCCCTGCTATATTATAAAAGCCAGTCCTGACTTCCAGCCACTCTGTCGCCTCTGTAGGAAAATGAATATAATTCCTAGCGCGTCTATTGAGTGCATAGAGAAACTGGGTCAAGGCCCGCGAGAATGTAGATTGCGAGACCCCGCCCACTATGCCCACAGTTGTCTGGTATGACGCGGAAGCAAGATAATGTAATGAGCACAGCATTTTAACAAGCCCAGGGACTGCACGACCTCTGGCTGTGAAAAAATCTAAATCCCCCCTTATCTCCTGATAAAGAGCTAAGATTGCTGCTGAACTCAAACGATAGCGACTTACAATCTCCTCCTCACTCATCCCATCTAACAGGGTTCTCTCCCTGTACAGACGCGGACGAGGCACAAGTTGTCTCCTCTGTCTTCTCCTCTGATCTCCTGTCCCTCTACCTGTCCCTCGGCCTGTCCCTCTCCCTGTCCCTGTCGTATCCGCGTCACTGTCACTGTCCCTCGGTGTGTCCCTCCCTTGCCCTATATGATTGTCTTCATCATCAAGCATGTCATAGAAAAGAATGTTCCTCCGTCTCCTAAACATTCGCAACATTTTGAAATGAGTAGCTGTGAATGAGCAGGTAATGTGCGTCCTTTAAATAGGTATGTGATGATGTCAGGTGACATAGTAAAATGCAAGGTGTTACATTAACATAATAAAGTACTTCTGTGGCAAGCTGTGTGCACTTGTTGTTCTAAGTATTTGTTGTGTGTATTCTGCAGGGAATGATGATATTTGGCAATGATGTGACGTGAAGCTTTGTACAAAGATTGCTTGCAAATAAATAGTTGCATGTGCAATGCATGTAACACTTGTGAACGCAAGAGTCAGTCATGTAATGAGACAAAAAGGCTGAGATTGACGTGGGAAAAGTTTTGTGTAACATGTGTAATTATCCATGTTATTGTGACATGTTGGCAACAATGAATAGTCGTGTGCATATGCATGCATTTGTGTAAGGAGGATAGTTGGTATAGAATGAGTTTACAAGGTGTCCCAATGATGAATTACTGTACATGTGTGTATAAGTTAGGTTGAAGTGCTTGTAATGCAACGGTTACAATGTAAACATGCAATGTGATTGAGCGTCCAATAAGTGACGTCATGAAAATAGGGAGGACCCAAAAGTATATGTAAACATGAGAAGACAGATGTACATGAACGTTTAAAGATGCGTGTCACATTACAAGCATTGTGTAATGTAAAGGAAGATGAATATACTGTGTATGAGTGACATGTGTGACATGTGTGACATCATGTAAATAATTGTCGCTGAGTTGAGTAAAATGTGTGATATGATGTGAGGTTCTCCTTTAAGAGTGTAGTATAGTATTTTCCCTTGCCACATCATCACATGATGAGTAATGTGACCCGCAAATGCTGAAAACATGTAAAAGTCGAATGTTATGCAAATAAGACACATCAGCTGTGACACAATGCAGGGAATGCCCCCACACTGTAATGCAAATCCCCCTTGTATTGTGAGCAATGAAACGTAAACAGTACTATACTGTTATACGTCCCCGCTCCATTGACTTCCATTGATGTACAGAAGATGTTTTTTTTCTAAGTGCCGTTCCGGCAGCCTTAGCGATCGTTCTCCCGTCCAAACTGCCAACTTTAGTTGGCGGGAGAAATCGGCCATAACATCTCAATTTCGTAGTGCCGATCAGCCCCGATAAGCTGTTTTTTTTTGTTGAATCCAGCCGATTTAAAAAAGTGGCGATCTGTGTCGAAAACAGGCTTATCGGCAGGCGACTGGCCATAACCAAATTATCGGCTCCGAAACCTGGCGATATGAAGCACTTATCGGCGCTTACTGAATCTCAAACCCAATTTTGGCTATAACATGGCCATATTTCCCTTATCAACGCTTACTGCATGAGGCCCATAATCTACTAATTGGTACCACACTAGTAACTATAGATAGGGGTTAAAAGATAAACGGACCATGTCATAAGTCCTGGAGGGACTAATACACCAAAAATTACTGGAGGGACTATTGTACCAAATTGCTATGAGGAGTATGTACTGCAAAGGAACTATCATGTGAAAATAAAAATTCTATTGAAAATATGAGAAAAAATGATAATGATTCAAATATGAATCGCAATAGGATAAAACATATATGATTGCCCATATGTCAAAAAGAGTGAATGATATCACTGCTGGACTATGCAATACCTATAGCAGAAATTCTATCAAAGGATGAATACAGTCAACACACTGTAAATGTATATGGATAAACATTTACATAAAAAACTATACACATCCATATACTGTATTCAATAACTACAAATCTAGTGAAAGAACAACAAGAAAATGAATACAAACTATCTATGAAATATATGAATGTATAACAAATACCATAAATCATACCCGATAGTCATATCAGAAAAAACATAACTGTACTAAAAAATATATCAAACATTGCTGTATTATTATAAAAATGGCTCAATATGGGTATATAATATATGAACCTAAACAAACAGTAAACTAAAACATGTGAACTAAATAAACCACAATATGTAATGGGAATAATATTGGTGTATGGCTGATATAGTGTGGGCTCAGTACGAGAAACATGTGTGTACATGTGCAAAATGCATATATGAAAATACATATATGGAAAATGCATACACTATAAATGTATATATATAAAGATAAATCTTCTTATATAAAATTGTATATAATGTTCCAACCGAGGTAATGTTTGAACATAATTATGTACTGTATAAACGTGTATCTGATACCATGTACAAGAAGATAATGGATGTAAATGGATATTTATGGGATAAGATGCCAGCTCCCAAGACACGAGAAAAACACATGGGAGAGACTCAGAAAAAAAGATGACAGAGGACTAGCAGAGGAGACTCAGAAACAGGGAGGGTATGCCCATCCGAAGACTTCAGACCAGCGTACTCACATCCAAACATTCATTCAGTCCACCAGGGGCCAATGTGCCCAACTGGTGGATCCACAAGGTATCCCGCCTACAGAGGGTCTTGAATCGATCACCCCCTAGAGAACAAGGAGAAATGCTCTCAAGTCCCATGATGGTCATGGACCTGGGATCCTGATTGTGTCTGGATTTGAAATGTCGTGAGACACTATGTGTGTTTAATCCTTTTATGACATTTCTCCTGTGCTCCAGGAAGCGAGTACCCAAAGACCTGGTGGTGCGACCAACATATTGTTGACCGCAACCACATTGAATGAGGTAAATGATGTATGTACTTAAACAGTTAATGGAACTGGTGATATGATGTATGGTCCCTGGTGGCTGAAAAGAATTGAGATTTATTGAGAATATATATATATATACAGCACCGGCAGCTTTTATTCTAACACTTCCCGCACGGCAGGATGCGTGCGGGAAGCGTGGTGACGCGGCTTGTCGCGGCGTCACTGTGACGTCACAGTCACGTGCGCACCCGGCTTCCCCGGCTTCCCCGGCTTCCCAGACACCCCTGGAGTTTAAAGTGAGGTAAGCGGGGGTGCGGGGAAGCAGAGGGGCAGAGCAGGAGCTGGGTTCGGGGTCGGGAAGGGGGGCTAAAATGCGCGCAAAGTGGAGGGGGGTGCACGGAGGAACACGCGGCGGCGCGCGGTCTAGACCGGGCGCCAGCTGGAGTAGATCCCGGAGTGCAGCCGGTAAAAGTAGCAATAAAAGCTGCCGCTGCTGTATATATATATATATATATATATATACACACACATGATGAACCAATATACAAATAAATGTAGAAGGGTTATCAAAAACATGCTGTACTACAAATACCACTTCTCCATACAGACACACTACAATAAAATCCATTACCTTTAATAATCCAATCTGATCTTCCAATCAAAATCCTCAAATGCCAATCAAAAACCTCAAATGACAATCAAAACATTGCATTTACATTGTATATATGATGCATACAATCTATGCACCATATACATTCTGCAAATGAATGTTAACAATAACATATTCAAAACAAAATACCAATACATCCAAACAAGTATACTATTTAAACCAATCCAGTAAACATACATCAATTAGCATTCATTAATTACATCCCTAAACCATTTACATTCCATCCCTAACAATTAAACAATTAACTAATTCAAGCGTTGAACAGAACAAGTTATCCTGTGAAAAAATATAAGTACCAACAAGAATACAATACACAAAAGCAAGCCTCACTCTGACCTAAAGTACACCATACAATAGCAACAATTACATCTATCTAATTTTACAATACATTATACACACATTTATGCATAGCAGCATAGCCAAATTAATTTAAAACACAGCAAATCAAGCTTTTAGAACAACATAATTTCTTACCCTGTATGTATATATCGATCTAGACATACATACATACATACAGTGGCAAGAAATGATATACCAAAAATAAATAAATAGACATGTTAAAAAAGCTTTTAAAAAAATTAACAAGTTAAATAAAATACATTTTTTTAGTTCACTTACCATTACTTGACCCACTCACCGACTCCCGGGGTATTGGCCCCAAGGGTATGTGGGTAGGCCTCCCTTGTGGGTAGTGGGTAAGGGTGGTTAGGCCTCACGGGGTGGGGGGGTTAGTGTGGGAGGGTTTGTAGGTGTCCGAGTGGTGGGTGAGGGTGGGTTAACCCCTTAATGACTGTAGCGGTTAAAACCGCTATGGTGATTAAGGGGTTAGGGGACATTACATTGGATGTTTTCATTCTTGTGTCTGTTTTGCTGCAGCGGATGGGGCATGGGCAGGATGAAGATGAGGATGGCCTTCATCGTGGCAGCCGAACATGGGTGAGTACTATACAGTATGTATTTAATGTATTTATTGGTGTTTATGTATTTAAAATGGGCACATTCACTATTATCCATTTGTGGATAATAGTAATTGTGGCCATTACTATACTGTATGTGTTAAGGGGGGGGGGGTATTTATTTAGAAGTATGTATGTGTTTGGACATTAATTTGGGGGAGGGGGCACATAATTGGTACTGCAGGCCTGCGGGTAACACCCGAGGGCACCCGCCGGCCTATAGTATCATTGATGTGCATATATGTGTATGTTAGGGGTTATATATATATATATATATATATATACTGTCGCGGCCGAGTTTATTCTTACCTTTGCCTGGTCTCGGCCGCGACAGAAACCGGGCGCGCGCCGATGTGTCCCGGGCGCGAGCCGGAGCCTCGGAGGATCGGTCCTCCGATCAGGGCTTCCCCCTCCCCTCTCCGGGTCCGCCAGGTCCCCCAGAGCCCCCCACCGCAATCCCCCACATCGCGGGACACCAGGGCTCCCTCGGGGAGCCCTGGGCACGCGCACCATGGGCGCACGCTCCCGATGAAGCATGAACGCGCATCGATGACGCGCGGCACGCCGAGGGAAAGAAACGAGCAAGCCGGGAAACCTCCCGGCTTGCGGCACTAGCCAAGTGAGGATAAAGTGTGCCGCCTCTGTATATATATATATATATATCTATATATATTTTTTTATTTATATTCATTTATTTATTTATTTATGTAGATATATTTATTTATTTAGTGTGGGGCTGGTGTGTGTGATTATTTTATATTGTGGGTAGCGGGTGTGGGTGAAGGGGGTATTAGCCACAACGGTGGTTGTTTAGGGCTTGCGGGGGGTAGCGGGAGGGCTTAACCCCTTCATGACTGTAGCGGTATTAACTGCTACGGTCGTGAAGTGGTTAAGTGCACCCGCAACCCCCCCGCAAGCCCTAAACAAACAACTAGGGCCAAATACCCCCTTCACCCACACCCGCTACCCACATAAAGTTGGCACGGTAGGTTAACCCCTTCATTGCCTTAGCGATTATCCGCTAAGTTAATGAAGTGGGCTTTACATGCATTTCTCCTGCCTCGGATGCATGCCGGGGGGCTCCGGTGCGGGTATCAGCTCCGGAGACCCCCGGCATCAATCACAGACAGGAAAAAGGCCTGATTTTTTCTAAGTGTCGCCCTTGCCGATGCTTCTCCTCCACCAACTTGCCAACTATAGTTGGCAGGAAGAATTGCCGAAAAACTCTCCATTCTGGAGTGCCGATCAGCAGCGAAAAGCTGATCGGGGCTACCTGAATTCAGCCGAGTTCAAAAAGTGCCGATAAGTGGCTTATCAGCACCCGGCTGCCGATAAGTTTTTATCGGCATCAAAAATTGCTGATTTTTCCCACTTATCGGCGCTTACTGATTCGGGAGGGCAAATTTGGCGAAAAAATGGCGATAAACGGTTTATCGGCGCTTACTGCATGAGGCCCTAAATCTTCTCTAGCATAAGGATGACACCTATACCATATATTGGGAAAGTCGATAGAGTTTCAGACCATTATAATGGAAAAGTCTCACACCATTAAGTCAGATTACATGAATATCTTTGAACTACTGTACTAATACTCAGAATGAGGGCGGCTGTTCGACAGAGTGAAATTCACTTCAAATTATTGAGACATGGCAGGCTGCAATCACTGTCAAGTGTTGGCTAATCAGGATCACTGTATTTGCTGGTCTGTAATTAACAGCTAAAGTTAGTACGTGCATATGCAACTTCTGGACTGCTTTTGTGAACTATTCTCCAAATAATCATAATCTCCAAAGTCCTTTTTTAAATGTTATTACTTTGCTCTTTCTCTCCTCCTTGCTTGCCAAGGTAAAGCCACTCTTGGCTGGCTTTGAGCTGTGTGACAGAACTGACATGGCTCTGCTCAAAGCTGGAAATATTTTTTGTGGAATTGTAAAAAAATATTTTCTACAAAGAACACATGCTGCTTTCTCCAAGGTGTTGAGTGTCAGATGAACTGTAAATAATGCTCTGCAGAATCTTTTGGGACTTTTTGCAACTATGTTCCAGATCCAATTCTGCTGCTCATCTCAGTGCCAGCAACAAAAACACAAGGAACCAAGGTGCAGTAGTTGTAGCCTTCTGATTGTTCCCCACATTCACCATTTTACCAACCAGATGAGGAGACCTTGGGGTGGACTCAACTATAAATAAGCAGCAGAGGTTGAAGTGGCATTAAAACGTTGTGATTATGTGTCTGATTTCAAAAGATCCTAACAATTGAGTGAAGCTTTTTGGACCTAAAGTAAGTTGTTAAAAGTTTTTGCTATTTTTAAACTTTGAAAGATTTGGGTTCTGATTTTTACAACTCATTTTATCTTCGAAAAAAAGGAATGAAACAGGTTTGTAAAAAAAAAAAAAAAAAAAAAAAAAAGAAGTTGTAAAGTCTAATGTGCAAGGCATAAGCTGGTGCCCTGTTGCCATGTTTCCAATTTTGTAGTGCAAGGGTGGTGAACTTCAGTCCTCAAGTGCCACCAGCAGTTCAGGTTTTCACGATAACCCTGCTTCAACACAGGTGGCTCAATTATTGGGTCAGTCATAATGACTAGCTGCTAATTGAGCCACCTGTGCTGAAGCAGGGATATCCTGAAAACCTAAACTGGTGGTGGCACTTGAGGACTGGCGTTAACCACGCCTGGTCTAGTTCAAGGGTTCCCAAATGTCCTCATGGTGAACAATCTAAATATTTACTGGTTCTGACAACCAATGCATGTACATAGATATACAATACAGTATTACAGGACATGAATCTAAAAAGCTGTCTCTTACTGATAATTTAATAGCAGTAATAAGCTGGTTAGAAAAGCTAGAACTGACTAAATAGTGCCGGATTTAAGGGTCAGTAGTTTGGGACAACAGATCTATTATTTAGAGCCTGGTAATAGGGCCAGATATTGACAGAAGTCCTGAGATCCCTGAAAATACAGCACCATATTTGGATGTCATTTGTGATGGCGCTCGTCTCTGATTAGGAAGCTGACTCCCAGGGTTGAGGTAGGATGTGGGAACTGACCACAGGCCTTAGTGCTGAGTCCTGATCACGGGGATAATCCAGGTCACAAGTCGAGGTAGGGGCAGGGTGCCGCAGCACAGCAGAGGTCACGGCCCAAGTTCAGGGCAGAGAAAGCCTGGTTGAGGTTTCGGTCCACGTTCAGGGCAGACGGAAGACAAGGTGAAGCCCAAATCCAGGCAAGGGTCAGGGCAGGCTAAACACAAAGCAGAGAACAAACTGGGTCCAAACACACAAGGAATCAGTCACCAGGCACGGGCTGGTTGGAAATGGCTCCCTTATGAAGGCTTAGCCAAAGGGCGGCCAATGGAGAACGGCCGCAACAGCGGACCCTGACAGTCATTACATTTTTGTTGTATGGGTAATCCACTGTCCATTTCACTCTGCATTGCAATGGAGTATTTTATTAATCAACTAATATCTGCGTTCTAAGCAACAAAGCCTTTTTCATCATCATAGATTAAGTGAGAGACCCTTTGTACTCTCATATTAGAATGGCAAGACACTCTGTAGTGGTGAAGGAGCATGTAGGGATAAGTGATGGTTCAGTTCCACTTTTCCATTCCTTCATTTTTTTAGGGAAGGATAGCAGGCAGCTACATTTAGAGACATAATCTCAGTGTATGCTAATTCATTACTTGACTGCTGTGTTGTGAGGACAATGATAGGTGAAATGTTAAAGTGCGTGTGGTGAGGTCAGGCTTGTGGGGGAAGGGACAGAATACAGACAAAAAACCCTGTGACAAGAAAACGTCAGATCCTAGAAGATATCTGTGCTAACCCTGATCAACACACAATAACCCATTCATTGCCATTGTAATGTGGGTGCAGATGTGTATTAGTAGATGTTGCTAAGGTATGTGTATATGGAATAAGGGAATTTCAGAATACTGAAGGATATTGTGCTTGCCTTTCTGTGTGCACATACTGTAGTATGAATAGATGTCATTAGGATACGATACTAAGGCCTAGAGTGATCAAAGTTCGTTAGGCCAAAAATACGGTACTGTAGCCAAAAGAAATGCATTATTTTTAAGGTACAAGTCATCAACTTGGTATTGATTTAAAATAAGGCATTTTTTATTGTGACAGAAAACAACATCAGGGTCAGCACCAAAATGAGTGAATACCACAGTTTTACTCATTTTAGTGCCAGTCATGAGGTCTGCAATTTTTTATAACTCAACCCCAGCTGGCGTTAGTCCTATCTGGATTATGTACTGCATGTAATGCCCATTATATACGTACGCATAAGCTAAACCATCAGCATATTTATCTAGCTATTAATCTGGATTTCCATGACTAGCTAACCACTAAGGGCAACAAAGGGGGTTTATATTTAATGAAGACTACACTACCTACCTCCCTTGACTACCTATGTAAGTGGCTAGCAATGGTTTGCTATGCAACCGCTATGGCAAATAAGTGGTTAACCCATCCCGTGGGGCCTAACCACACAGGGCCTAAGAACAGCATAGTCTATTTTGAGTGAACTTGCTGCCTGCTACTGCAACTCTGAGCCCACGAGCTCTACTTCTGCCTGCACCCCCCGTGACCCTACAGGTCTCCCCCTGCCTGCACCACATTACCCTTTAGCTCTACTTCTACCTGCACCTCCTGTTACCCTCCAGCTCTTCCCCTGCCTGCACCACGTTACCCTTTAGCTCTACTTCTGCCTGCACCTCCTGTTACCCTCCACCTCTTCCCCTGCATGCACAACATTACCCATTAGCTCTACTCCTTTCTGCACTCCTGATCCTCCAGCTATACTCCTGCCTGCACCCCAATGTGACCAACTATTCTACTCTGCCTGCACTCCAATGTAATGCTTCAGCTCTATCCCTTTCACCACTTCTGCTCCTCTTGCTCTACCTGCTGCTCTACTCCTCAGACCACCTCTTTCTTCCTGTGCTACCCATTAGACCAAATCTGTCCCAACTGCTTTATTAGATCAGATCCCTCTGCCCCTCCTGTTCATATATATATATATATATGAGAGAGAGAGAGAGAGAGAGAGAGAGAGAGATAGAGAGAGAGAGAGAGAGAGAGAGTGAGAGAGAGAGAGAGTGTGAGTGTGTGAGTGTGTGAGTGTGTGAGTGTGTGAGTGTGTGTCTGGGGAAGATTTTATAACCCTTTGAAGTTAATCAAAAGCAGATAAGCACTCACATTACCACATAAAGTATCTGGGACAACTCTCCCTTCCCATACTGTCATTTACAGTACAAATAAATAGTTATAAAAGTTTGGTTTCTGAGAAAACAATGTATTCCTTTAATTGTTTGATTACATGGGCCTGCACATTAGGCCATGCGAAATATCAACGTTTTATTACACAGACCCTTCCTGCAAGGCAGACGTTAAAAACACAATTAGCAAAAAAGGTTAACCAATTGGTTGCCATACTGTACACAAAATGTAACATTTACCTGGCAACATTGTGCCGCGTTTATTTTTGATGACGAGTGCCTTTTATCCCGTAAATACGTATTATCACCAGTAATAGAAGTAATAAAATATAAGAGCAAATACAATTGGGCATTCCATAAGTAAAGGCCCAGTATTTAGGGACTGAAGTTTATATTTGTATAATCCCTTTACTTTTTAAGTTATTAAAAATGTCAAATACAATGGTTTTGTTATGGGCTAGTTTTACTCATTACCAAATTGAAAAGATAATGCAGCCGCAGTGTCAAGAATCCGCAGAAGCAGCAGCAGAGTTAACATATTCAAGACATGCAGTGCGAACTGTCATAGCCGATACTGGGCTACGGAGAAGAGTTAAACATTTGACCATTGGTTAGGGGGATGGTAATAACCAGGAAACCGAGACTCAAGGAAATAATTAATTTCAGAATGGAAAGTATGTTGAAAGTCTTAGACTGGAAGATTATAATATAATAGTCTTTTATTCATCTGTAATGCTAATTAACACAGTGATGTGCAAAACAGAACAATACACGTATAGTTCGGTAAGTCCCTAAGAGCTTACAATTCAATTTTGGTGCAAAGGCCCTAACTGAGATATGATGGGATATAAATGTAAGTTATTTTGTTATAGTGCTGCCTAAGTATCAGCATTATACAAGGTAAAATAACACAATGACGGTGCACCAATCACCAGGCTGCTCCAGCGTGGGACTAACACTGAGAAATCAGACACGCTTATTATTACTGGGAAGGACAGCTTGGGACAGCTCTTGGTGTAAACCTTTCCCTTGTTGGATTCAGGTTTCATGACCTCAGCCTCTTACATCTGTCTCTTACTCAAGCCTAGCACAGCTGTGCAGTCAGAGACTGATGAGAACCTGAAAAGTTTTCTAGAATCTTAAAAGCCTCCTATTTTATTAACAGAACAGGTATAGGTCAAGCAGTGGCAGTCAATCTTGTCACTGGTATCTTTCTTGGGATTCCACTTCAGGGGATACTTCAGGAGATGCTGTCCAAGACTGATGTGGATATTCTTTAACGAGCTGTTCCCTCCCTCTGGTGCCGCCAAACAGGGACGAAAAGCGCTCGTGGATATAGGGTAATTTATTGTAACACAAAGTAAGTTAACAGAACTTATATTTTTTTAAACAATTTTGAAAGACATTTTAATGTATTCTAATGTAGCAAGCAATTTGTGTTTCTACAGAAACCATTTACAGAGTCACACCCCCTTCCTCTTCTGAGATAGGCTCTGGCTTTTGAGCCCGCCCTCTCTCTAGCAGTGCATCAATTACATCTAGTAATTTCTTGGTCACATGATCTTCCACACAGAATTTAGCATCATGGGTACTGTTTTACAGCAATATCTGAATTCTATAACCCTGAGCAAAGCGATCGATTACAGGAGAATGGATCAATCTGCAACTTAGCTAATCACTTGTCAGTGTGCTGATAGTATTGATGCACATACTGAATGAAAAAATATATATGTTTTAAATGGCAGCTTGAACTGCAGCTTTAAATATAAAACATACATTGAATGAACCTAGGGACCCAGCCAGCTTGCTCTGTCATATATTCAAGAACCCGAGGGATACCCTTGATCCCCATCATACCCTCATCAACACTACCCCACAAATCATATGGCACATAATTATACACAAACGGAAGGACACTGTCATGCTGGCCTCTCCAGGCGGGCATGACTACGCCTTCTTCATCAATTCAAACTAAGAGGTCAAACACACATCACTTCAAGGAGCCAATACTGATGTCCCCCCCTCCCCCCAACCTCTGGTCAGGGCTGCCAACAGAAATCATGGGGCCCAGGACAAATGAAAAGGAGCAGCCCCCCCCCCCCAACCCATAGCGCACTTAACACAAAAAAAATGTTTTGGTGCGCAACATTTACTTACACACAGATACCCAGCAAGCTCTCAGAACCCCCCCAAAATTACCACAAAATATATATATATAAGTGTCAAAAGAAGTGCTACTGGGCGTGGCTAATTGTATAAAACAAGAAATAAAGTAATTCAGAGCAACATCCAATGTGCCAAAAATACACAGTGTAGTACCTATATATCTTTTTAGTTAACCCTTTGGCCAAAGCGTATAAGCCTGCGAGCCACTTTCGAGGCATGACCATAATATTGCAGTGTAAGGAATCCGCTCCTGGGTTTGGCCAAAACCCATTCCTTACAGAACTATGCAGCTTATAGACACCCCACCAACCCCCCCTTGTATCTGCAATCAGTATCACCTGTGCTTGCAATCACTGCAGCTCTGTCTCTCTGCTCTGGCATTGGAGGAATTCCCACACACCCTTGTCTTTGGATTGGCTATCTGTATCCCTTCTTATACTAGCCTCTCCCTTTGACTTATTGCTGAGCATAAACCAAGTTTCTCTTGGATGTCCTGTGTTTGCCACAAGGACCCTTGCCTTAGCCATTCCTGCTTACCGTGCTGAAGCGCTGGAGTCCTCAGCACTTGATTCATTGTTCCAGTGGTCAGCTGCATATTCTCCTTGCAGAGGCATGCAACGTTGTTCCTGTTACCTGCTGCATATTCTCCTTGCAGATGCCTGCTTCCTGTTTTCTGTGCTGAAGCGTTGGATCCCCAGTGCTAACCTTCAGTATTCCTAGGCCGGTCTGAATTCTCCTCGCGCAGAGGCCACCCCGAGCTGCAGCTTCTACGCTGAAGCGTTACGCACCTGACTTCCTGTTGCCGAACCCCAGCCTGGATATCGTTTACCCTACCGTCTCCAAACCTGACCCCGGCTTGTCTACAGATTATTCTGGCTTCTCAAATACTGAACCAGCTACGTCTGACCACGGAATCCGCACTCCAGACCCGACTCCATGGTTTAAGGTCGGTGTATATACATCCCCACCTCAGCCCCCCGGTCCGGTCCCGGTATGTGGTGAGCACGACCGTGACATGCAGGTCCTAACACTAACTGATTAAAATCCTTATTTACCTCTATAATTAGAGGAAGGATGGTCCTGGCATTGAACCTGTCGCAACCAGCTGCATGAAAAGAAAACCTGCTTACTTGGACAGTGGGGAGGGGCGAGCTTTAAACCCTAGGTGGGAGGAGCCACTAACCTCCAAAACAGCTGAGACCAGCTGGACAAAGTTAACATGAAAAGAAAACCTGCTTACTCGGACAGGGTTTAAAGCTCGCCCCTCCCCACTGTCCAAGAAAGCTGGTTTTCTTTTTATGCAGCTGGTTGGACAGGTTCAATGCCAGGACCTTCATCTAGTGATAGAGGTAAATATGGATTTTAATCAGTTAGTGTTAGGACCTGCGATATTATGGTCATGCCTCGAAAGTGACTCGCAGGCTTATACGCTTTGGCCAAAGGGTTAACTAAATGACCCTTTTTTCAAGAGATATATAGGTATTTCACTGTGTATTTTTGTCACATTGGATGTTGCTCTGGACTTCTTTGCTTCTTGTTTTACGCAACGTTTACTTAACTGTGCTCTTCTTATTGTAATACGGAAAAAAAACATTACAATGCAATCTGTTTATTTTAATATTTTCAACAAAAGACAAAGATACCCAATGCTACATCCAATGTGACAAAAGGCCTGTGGTGGGGGGGGGGGGGGGGGATTCAGTATGGGCCTGGGGGTGGTTAAGTATGGACCTAAGGGATAAAGTACAGTAGGGGACTAAAATGAATTACAGTACCTTGTGACGGTGAGGGGGTACCCAGGCCAATAATAAAAGTATTATGCTCGGCTGGGTGCCCCATAGCCATATTGGGGAGTTTGAAGTGTCAGCTCTGCAACCCAGTTATGGCATGTACACTGTAGTTCAATATAGATGTATGTGTGTGTTTTACTGTTCCAGGAGTGCTAACCAGCAGAGATTCACAGGGCATGAGTTTCAGGGCTGATTTTGTGGTAAAATGTTGTCAGGGTGTGTTTGGGTAGAGGGGGCCAGACTTGCTGGTTATCCCAAAACATGTACTCAGGAATCCTACCAGATTCCTGGGGAAATGAAGGCACAGATCACCGGACAAAATCCTCCCTAGGAACCAGTTTGCAGCTCATTGCCAGATTTCCCTGCTTCAGCACAGACCAGAACAGTAAGACCTGGCAGGGGGAAATCACATTCCAGTGTCCCCAGGTATATGCCCAAACCCCCAGAACTTAGTATAAAGGTTCAGTGTCTTTCCCACCAGGTATAAGGTGGCGTGAGGAAAGCAGAATGAGAAGCCTCATCTGCCAGGTTTCCAAAGTATTGGCAACTCCAGGATAGGTGGGGAAACTTATTCCCACGGAGGGATTTGCTGCACTAGTTAGCGATAGGGATTTAAACTCTATAAGAATGCATGCAGCCCATCAGGAATCAGATTCATGAAAGATTCACCTAACATTCATCCAAGATTAACAAGATTCATGCAAGAGTCCTCTAAGATTTTGTAAGAGTTAAAGATTCCAAGTGCCATTACAGCGGAGGCAGAATGAACGAAGCAGCACCATCGGAGTACACAGCAGTTGCAGGTAGCGCTGCTGACTGAGGACCGTGTCAAGCCATTTTGCGAGAAACTTCCGCTTCTGGGAAATTGCTCCTGGAGACTTTGTTTTTCAAGATTTCATTTTGGGAACAACTTATTTCGTTTGCCACCGTCCCAGTAAGTGTATTTTCAGTGTAATTGTGTAACATTGTGTGTATGCCCATTCGTGACATAAATTACAATTTATTTTATCTCCTTGCTTTGCTCAATCATATGATCCACGGGTATAAATATGTTAAAAGTGCTGGCCTCCTGTGACATACAGTACCTCTCTTCAACCGGTCTGTGGTGGGGGCCTTCTATCGGTCAGCGAGGGGGATTTCAACCAGCCTGCGGGGGGGTGCTTCAACCAGCATGGAGGGGGGAGCATTCAACGGGCCCGCGGGGTGGGGCCTTCAATCAGCCCGCGCTTCAACCAGCCAGGGGGGCCTTCAACCGGCTCGTGCTTCAACCAGCAAGGGGGTGTGGGTGTGGAGCATTCAACTGGCCAGAGGGGGGCCTTCAATTGGCAGGCGGTGGGGCTGGTTTCGGAGGGGAGATGGAAGGCATGTGGGTGACTGTCTGCCTGGGTGGATGACTGACTAACTGCCTGGGTGACTGACTGGGTGGGTGACTGACATGGTAGTTGGGTAACTGACTGGGTGGGTGATCGACTGATATTGACTGACTGCCTGGGTGGGTGGGTCAGTGGATGACTGACTGCCTGGGTTGGTGACTTACTAATTGCCTGGGGGGGTGATTGACTCCCTTTGACTTACTGCTTGGGTGGGTTACTTACTGCTTGGGTGGGTGGGTGACATACTGACTGGCCTGGGTGGATGACTTACTGACTGCCTGGGTGGATGAATTACTGCCTGGGTGGGTGGGTGACTTACTGACTGGCTGGGTGGGTGACTTACTGACTGCCTGGGTGGGTTACTTACTGACTGCCTGGGTGGGTGACTTACTGACTGCCTGGGTGGGTGACTTACTGACTGCCTGGGTGGGTGAGTGACTGACTGCCCTTGGGTGACTGACTGCCGGTTGGGTGGGTGACTGACTGCCTGGGTGGGTGGGTGACTGACTGCCTTGACTGACCGACTGCCTCGGTGAGTGACTGACTGACTGCCTGGGTGGCTGACTGACTGCTTGGATGGGTGACTGAATTCCTGGGTTGACTGAATTTCTGGGTGGGTGACTGACTTCCTGGGTGGGTGACTGACTTCCTGGGATCTACTGACTGCCTGGGATGGTGACTGTCTGCCTGGGTGGGTGACTGACTGCCTGGGTGGGTGACTGACTGCCTCGACTGACTGCATGGGTGTGAGGGTGGGTGACTGACTGCCCTTGACTGACTGCCTGGGTAGGAGGGTGGGTGGCTGACTGCCTGGGTGGGTGGGTGGGTGGTTGACTGACTGCCTTGACTGACTGACTGACTGCCTGGGTGGGTGACTGACTGCCTGGGTGGGTGGATGGGTGACAGCCCCTTGACTGCCTGGGTGGCTGACTGCTCCCTGCTGCCCGGTGCAGGAGGCTGGCGTGGGGGGTGCTGGCTCACCATGGCACTTACACTCTGTCCCACATTGGGAGCGGGGGGGCAACGGGTCCACAGGCAACATTTGTGGTGCTTCGACCCCCCCTGCCCTTGGCCCTGTGGCTACTACCCGGGGCGGGAGGTAGGCATGGGGGGAACAAGGTTGGCGTGCACTCGCCATGGCGTGTCCCCCTCAGGCCCACATTCCCCTCGGATGCCCATGCGGGCAAGGAGACAGGACCGGGGGGGAGCGAGAAAGGGGTCCGGCGATTGGGGGAGGGCAGCCCGCCGGATGTGCGCCACTCACCCCATCTCTGCGCCCTGCAGGCTGGACACCCTGCTTCCCTGCGCATGCACGCCAAGACCATTTTTTTTCTGACTTTTTCTTAATGACACGGGCACGGCCGCACAGAGGGCCTGGGCGGCCGGGCCCCCTGACTCACAGGGCCCGGGACAGAAAGTCTGGCAGACCCACCCTGTTGGCGGCCCTACCTCTGGTCACACGTATCCCGGCATACAATACCCAAAAACTGTTTATAATTATATTTAGTAACACACAACCACCAACACCCAACTTTCATGCAAACAATCCAACACGAAATTAAGGGAGGATGGGTGGAAACATTAAGAGGATGAGAAAGGCAAGCTACCCTACCTAACCCCATAAATAACTTCCCTGGCCACCCACCCCTTACCCAGATATCACAATACCCCAGGGAGGGGGACCTGTGGTCCTGTTATGATGTCCCCCGCCTTAATGGTCCAAGGCTCTCTATTTATGTACTAAATCTGAACATTCTGAGTGTAACCCCTTGTAACGCGTAGCTCACCACAAACGATGCGCGACCATGGGGCTGAAGTAGGGAATTGTATAGAACACCAACCACAACTGCGAGGGCGTGTCTAGAGTGTAGGATAGTCGTGCTGGCCGGATCAGGGTAATAGAAGACAGCGTAAGTGAGGTACTTGCCGGGTCTTGGAGCATAGAGCAGCGGATCATTGGGGTACGTAGCCAGAGTCAGGATTTGAGAGCGTAGAGTAGTCGTGGAGCCAAGCCAGGGTCAGTGCAGGAAAGGACAGCGTCATCGTTGTTCCAAAGCCAGGGTCAGTGCAGGAGAGAGTAGAGTAGTCGTATCCAAAGACAAGTTAAGTGCAGGAGAGTATCACGGGGTAGTATCTAGACAGGGACCGGCAGCAGGGTTCAGGCAGACAGGAACTAGGCAGTGAGTGCAGCATCACACAAACAGAGGTTATGCTCGGCAATGGGAGATGACCAGGAAGCAAGTGAATGGCACAGGATAGGCTGCTGGACCATACAGGTGCGTCCTATTACACAGCCAATAGCCAGTGCTTCAGAATGTGCGCAAGCACCGCGCGCAACCCGCACAACCCATAGGTGGCCCGGTTGCGCGCCGTCATCACGCGCCACAAGAACCGTGCCAACACGGGAGCGGAGACCAGAGGCGGGACAAGTGGGAAAGGTGGAGGGTCACTGTGCCGCGTAACTGTGATGTCACGGCGGGGACGGAGACCAGAGGCGGGACCCGCGGAGGTAGAAGCGGAACAAGGGACGCGACCGTGCTGCGTAATGGTGATGTCAGGCTGGGTGTGGGACCAAGGGGCGGGGACCGCAGGACACTGAGGAGACTGTGCACCGCGCGTGCGCCAAGACAGGAAGGACGAGAGCGCGCCCCATGCCCAGGAACCAAAGGGGACCGCGCAGAACCCGCGCATCGCACATAAGTACCTCCACCAGGCTGCCACTCTTGAGTGCCATGGTAGTCCAATGGGCGAGTACAGGTTAAAGGGGCAGGAACAGCAGAACAGCGAATCCCCACACCCCTCTTTATTTCCCTAAATATGCAACTATTAAGCTGGGGGGCTGAGTGCACCTCCCCTGAATAAGAATGAGACTAGTCAGTCAGCAATGAGACTGGCTGAGGGCAGACACTACAAAGCGACATATGTCTTTTAGAGACAGTACTTTATATGTATATTTAGGTAGAAATTCAATAAACCAATTCAGTGGCCCTCTGATTGGAGGTCCCCAGACAACAGCGGATTTAGGCAGACAATTCGCCCATCTCTCCTGCTAATTGCATAAACAATGGGTACACTGCAGGCAGTGGCAGCACATTCCTCCCATATTACCCTCTCAATATTTTATTCATACCAAAAATGGCAACAGCAAGTACAGAATAAGTTTCTCTTCTCACAATGCTTTGCCAAATACATTCTAAACCTGTTAAACTTTTGGAGCAAATCTCTTTTGACTTTATTTTAGAAAGGTTTAGGCAGTAATTATGCTCTCAGAAAAGAAACTAACCTCAAACATGTATTTTTGGACTGGTAACGCTGTTGTTTTGTAGTTAAAAAAAACAGGCCTACAAATCCCAGACTAATCCCAATGGGGGGATTGTTGGCAGCCGCGGTTAACATGGGATTGTACTAAAGAGTATGGAGTATCACTACTTTTTTTTTTATTTAGAAACCAGGAGTGCTTCTAATTTTTGTTTATTTACAATTTTTTTTTCTTTTTGAAACAAAATGTGATTTATTATAGGAATAAATATTTAATGCATAAATATTTCAGTGATTTTAATAAAATACAGACCAAATGCCCCAATGTTGATTATGTTTAGAATTTGTCTACCACTACTTTTTTAGGTCTCTTCAACCACTGCTGAGCAAGTGTAAAACATGCACAGAACTTGTACACACACTTCCTTTTATCTGTAGTGAAGGAAAAGCAGTACATTCTTTCAGCAAAGAGGAAAAATAAACAGGTTTTCAGAAACAGGGCTGGCAAATCCTGGATTGATCAATCACCCCAGGTGCATGATGGGAAAGTTTTATTCCTCAGATTAGCAAATGGGCGAAGCGAGGGAATGGATGTCTTTGGCAAGAGGTATTCCTCCCAGGCCAAAGCTCAATCCTTGGAACGCTTCCCCCATCTCCAAAACACTTCCAGACCCCGGGAAACACACGTTGTCATGGCAACACGGCCTGTGATGGACGTGAAAGACAGATGGGAACAGATTTGCAGAGCCCCCGCCTGCGAGAGGGAAACTTACAGCTGTGGGAAAGGGGACGATGTAATATCCCAACCCTGCGGGTGTGAGATGTGAATGGGAGGGTCTGTTGTGTAGATACAGGAAGATAGTGCAAACATGAGAACGTTAGAGATAGAGGGAGTGGGAAAGCTAGAAGGAATAAGTCACATTTAACACTTATTGGAGCAGCAATAAATTGAAATCGCTCAGCAGTATAATGTGTATGCTACTGTACTTAAAGTAGCATTCCAAACAATAATAACAACAACAAAAAGTATGGAGCTGAACCTACTTAAATTTAACTCTTGGACCACCTGCTTCCCAAGATACTTTTCTCCTTAGGTTCTTCCTGGTTCTTAAATCTAGAGATGGCCGATTTGTGGTGCGGATCTGGATCCGCCGGTTACTTTGGTCCACGGATTTTCGTGGAGCAGTTTCAGAAACACCAATTTACCATTATGGATTTATTTTTTATGTTGAATGAGAGAGAGCAGACTTTCAATATAGTAGTGTCTCCAGTTGTACATATATCCCCTCAAACCTCCCTCCAAATAAACTAGGGAGACATTTTCAGCACAGGCATGTCTCCCTAAATTATTTGGAGGGATATTTGAAGGGATATTTGTACAACTGGAGACACTACTAAATAGAAAGTTCTGTCTTTCACTCTAATGAGATCCGGCTTCCGATCCTTAAAAATCCATCCAGATTGTATTCAGTGGTGGATTTGAATGAATCCATTCAACTTTTTTAGTACCCAATCCGCAGTCGGATTTTGGTAGGGAGATGGATTTGGTTTAAACAATTTGCGGAATTCTAGGAAATGGATTTGGACTGGTTCACCCATCTCTACTTAAATGGCTCCCATGCCGCGGGAGATTTAAACCTTAACATTGTTTACCCAGCAAGGGATGATACTAAGGGCATCTTTGGAGGTAAGTTTCTCAGGAAGCAGGAATTAACGCATAATACAATTAAATTGAATAACGAGTGTAACAGGGGACTTATCCCTGTTCAGAAATCTTGCCTCTAATTCAGCAGTGTGCTGGTTAATTGACCAGCACCTGGCTGATTGGAGGTTTGTTAGAGAAAAGGCTCCTCCTGAGATAGACAGAGAGATTCTTCCTGAGCTCACACGTGAGTTGAGCTGACCCAGGAAGCAGAAAGAGCAGAGAATTCCTTAGTCTCACACGTGGGGCTGACCAAGGAAACACTGCACATGAACAGATGTCTTGAGCTACAAGCTGACAACATGACAAAGGGGACAAGATTCTAAACCTGGATCCTGACATTGCCTTATCACACAAGGGTGTGGACACCAGGAGAACAGAGAAGCACCCCCCCTACAACTACAAGAGACAGATAAGACTTTTTCATATGACTGTTATCTATATCTATCTATATACTGCTGCGGCCGAGTTTATTCGAGCATTTGCCCGTTCTCGGCCGCAGCAGTAACCTGGAGCGCGCCGGAGGGTGCCGGGCGCACGCCGAAGACACGGAGGAGCGCCCTCCGATCGGGGCTTTCTCCCTCCCGCTGCCGGGTCCGCCGGGTCCCCCGGAACCCCCTGCCGCCGTCCCCCACATCACGGGACACCAGGGCTCCCTCGGGGAGCCCTGGACGCGCGTGCAGGGGGCACAGGCACCCGATGACGCGTGACCGCGCGTCGATGACGCACGGCACGCCGAGGGAGTGCGGCTAGCATGCCGGGGCATCCCCAGGCTTGCGGAGCTAGCCGCACTCAAATATAATGTGCCGCCTCTGTATAATGATGTCTCTATGATTTGGGCTGGCGAATCACTGGGCTAACACCACAGTTAATGAGGGCTGGACTACAAGTCCTGTATATGATGCAACTCTGGATATACTCCAAAGTGGAGCAGATTTGGTTTGCTGGTTTTCACGTTTGCTGTGTTTAAAGCGACAGGTACAATAAAGCCTTATTTTAATTTCACCTTAAAACAGTCTCCATTGCGTACCTCTGCACATGTCCTCTTACAACGAGTATACCATTTTTTTTCTATTAGCATCCTACACATTATGATGTTGCCAAAGTTTCAGCGACCAGGTAAAACTTACTAAAACTTTTTTTTGAGACAGTATGCAATAGCAGCCATTTTTGAGAATCCAAGAAAATATAATTCCACAATGTTTACATTTTTATGAAACAGAAAATAAGTAGATACAGAAGACGTCTGTGTGTATGTATACATATATACTGTATAGACAGATGTAGCAGCCGTTATTGATCAACGTTCCAGCAGAGGCACCCATCATTGTAATAGCATTAGGCATGCATGAAAAAGGGGCGAGCTAATGTGCTATAGCACCTGCTGAAGCATGACAGCAGGTGCAATAATGGCTGCTACATCCGAATACCATATATGTGGGTGATTGTTTACATATAGTGGTGAAAATACACAGCACTGCAGCTACACTGAAAAAGAAAATACTGCATTTTCTGTGGGTCTTATTAAAGGTGGCTACCCAATTGTATTTTCTTTGTCATCCCTGCAAAAACCTGATCCATGTTTGTATAAACAATTTAGCGTAAAAAAAAGAGATACGATTTGGGGCCATATTTACTAAGCGATGATGCTAAGTCATTAGGCATCTGACCAGAATTATCCATAAGGTGGTTTGTGGTTTTTCATTGCTTAATAAACATGGCTCGATTAAGTTTTAGAGTGTATATATATATATGGGAACAGTAAGCAGGCATCCAGAGAGGCTGTTTATCAATTGTCAAACATCTATTAGTCTATAAAGTTCATGTGAATGTTAAAGACGTGTAATGGGATTTATCAGAGTGTGTCTAACCATTACTCCTTTTCATTTTTGTTGCATCCATACACCAGGTCTGAGGAAGTTTTAAACTCTGGATATCAGAAAATGGTGTCATGTAAATAATGGCTAGCGTTTATCTAATGTACAGATATAGTAGATGTTATTACACCCAATATCAACCTTTACCACACGTAATTATGGCAGCTCTGTGAAACAATGGTAGCGATGTTTTGTGCATTACTGTGCGGTAATGGGTGCAATAACATCTGCCACAACTATAGCCTACTCTGCCAGGGGGTATAGCTGACAATGGTCATTTTGCAGCTGTTCTTTGGAAATAGTCTTTTAAGAATGAGTGATGCAGGTCTTTTCTTAGGGGAAATGGTAAAATGGTCAGGGCAACGAGCAGAGGAAACATAGTGATTCAACTTGGATCTGTTTGTTTATGCAGCATGTGCAGACTGAAGATAAGCCTTACCATGTAGTTAATTGGGATATTGGTGGTATGCCTTATCATCCTCTCTATTGCTGAGGCCTTACCCACCAGGGGACAACACAGCTTGGCAACAACCACGATCATGGGGCTAAGAATAATAGCTGGCTCTCTCTGGCTCTCTCTGGCTCTCTCTCTCGCTCTCTCGTCAGTAGACACACAACAGAAATGTCTCCTGGTTTTCTCAGGTATTTAGGATCAGCTTCACAGGAAACCCTGAAGTCACGGTGATCTCCATGTCAGTCGCAAAAGTGGACGCCCTCAGAAACTGCCTGAGAAACTTTTAGAACTGCAGCCTCCTTGCAATCATCTGTGGGGATGACATCAGAAACAACGAGAATGCTGCCATCAAACTACTGTACATGATAGTCACAGGTTTAACAATGGTGCTCCACCAGATCACTGGATAGACGAGTCAAACTTCTGGAGCCTCTGGCAGAGTTAGTATTATGGACATGTCATTCTTGACAGATCCAAAATAGAAAGGAGGGCTGCAGGCACTAACACAGTAACTGTGATGCCTGACTCTATCTCTTGGAAGCCCCTTTATCTATGATGGTTATTAGAAGATGGAAATATACTGTAGATAGACTCACTTTTCCTAAAGCCGCGGTATAAAAAACAAAAAGCCGAGGCGCATGCGCGAGGCTGGAGCGGATGGTAGCATAAAGTCAGAGCTCCATCCCCCACCTCCCTAAACACTAAAAAAACGGCAATAATCACCGAGGAAAATCGGGGAAAAAAAGAGTAATAGGGCAGTGGATACTCCCGTGATGGCACCCCTAACAGCCAAAAAGAAGAAAGAGGGTGATTTACGAAGATACCTGGGTCGCTCTACCCCACGAGGCGCTACCGCAACAAGGCCGCCAGAATCTGCAGCGGGATCCGATTCGGAGAGGGACGAGGACCCCCCGCATGAGCCCACCCAGATGCCGGTCAGAATATGTGACTTTGATAGGTTATATCAAGACATGAAGACCATGATTTACGTGGGGCTCGAAGATATGAAGAAGGAGGTCCAGGGGCTGGGAGAGAGAACAGGGGCCCTAGAAGAAAAGATGGCGGCCGCATCCAAACAAATTAAAAAGACAGAAAAAAAAACCACACACATGCAAGCCCAGATTGCAGAGATATTAGACAGGCAAGAAGATGCCGACAACAGAGACCGAAGAAACAACATCAGGGTACGTGGGGTCCCAGAGTCGGTCACGGATGCTGAAGAATATATAACCAGGTGGCTAGAAACACTGCTGCCTGACATCCCTGCCACAGAAAGGGCCATGGACCGCTGCCATAGAGCCCTAAGAAGCCGCCCAGCCGCGATGGAACAACCGCGAGATATTATAGCTAGGCTGCATTATTTCAAAACCCGAGAAGCTATCTTCAAATGCACAAGAGCGGAAGGGGCATGCCGGTTCGAGGGAACCACAATACAACTATTCCAGGACTTATCACGATCACCCTCGCACGAAGAAGAACGCTACACCCGGTTACTAAAGTGCTGAGGGACCGGGCAGTGCGATACCGGTGGACCTTTCCGTTCGGCCTGATGGTCCTACGGAACGGAAAGGCCATAACAATCAAGGACCCAGGGGAAAGCGAGGAATTCTTAAACAAACTGGGGCTGAAGGAGGGCCCGATGCAAAGTCCTAGGCGAGAGGTGCGAGAGGATCCAGAATGGAGCTCCGTAAGGCCTCCAAAATCACCGGAGGCCCGATGAATCCCACAATACCCTGAGGAAAATACCTAATTAAAGTTGAACATAGTTCCAGTTTAATAATGGGGGTTACGGTTTGCCCACCAGTTTATCTGCCAAAGAGCTAGCCACAAGACCTGCTCAAGTCATCACCCTGCTGTAAATACCAGTAAAAGGACTATCCTGGCCACCTGAAAAAGTAAAATCAAACTCCTACCTGTAGCTGAAAATGGCGATCCGAGGTGGAACGCAAGCCGCCAAGAATGGTGTCGCAGCAAGCGTCTCACCGCATGGCTTCGTTGCGGAAGTGGAGGAGTTCCTGACGCGGGAGCAGGTGAGGAGACGTCCTTTTTCGCGGGCTGGCCGAGGGAAAATGGCGGCCGCCGGAAGCACGTTGCCGGAAATGGTCCAGACGCCATCTTGGAGGAGGCAAACAGAACAGAGGGACAGAGAGCGTCACCACTCGGCGCCGGAAGGGAACAACCGGCGGAAGGCGACCGGCGCACACAGCCCCACTAAAAAGAACCTGGCGGAAGGCGCAATAAACCGCAAACAGAGCGGATAGCAACTAAGCTGGCCAGGCGAAAGTTAAGACATGAGAGGGGAGACCCACCCGGACACTCAGCGGGCAACAGGAGAGAGGGGGGAGGCTGGGACTTGTCTCTACGAACTAGATAGAGGCAGGCAATCAGCAGGGCGACTCCAGACACGGCAAGAGGGTTCGCTCAGGGCCCACAAATAGAGTACAAGAGAGTTTCAGCATAACAACAACCCTTTCACCACACACATAGCTTCCCAGGGCAACAGTTAGCTGAAACGCTGCACAGACACTGAGTCAGACAGGTAACACACAAGAGAGTCTAGCGAGCAGGGGCAAGAAGTTATTTCCTACAAGTTATTCCCTACACTGTATACATTACTCTTATAAAAAAAAAAAAAAAAAAATAAAGAGTTCGGAGTTGATCTTATAGTTATCAACTTAAGTTACACAGCATTGCCGTTACAATATTCCGCTGCACAAGCAAGGGAGGGGGGAGGGATGCTGTCCCCCGCAAAGGCTTTGTGAATGAGTCTCCACATGGGCATGGGTGAGAAGACCCAGGAGGGGCCCATGAAAGTCCCATTTAGACCAGCCACGAAGGACGGGAGAGGGGGAAGGAGGGCCATCCCGAACTCCGTCCAGGCTGTACGCCTGAAGAGGGCAACGATAGAGAATGGGGGGGCTAGTTCCCGCCCATTCCCCGGACAGTTATTATGTGTTGAAATAAATGTTTAAATATGTTTGTTTATGTTTCCCCAGTGTGCTCCCCTCTGTATTCCCATCCCAAGGCTCCAGCACGCTGCCAGACGGACCCAACCACAGGATCACCCGGCATCCTCATCACGGACACCAGAGGCTCAGATGGTCGCTAACATAGGAGTGAAGGTTTGGAACCGCAATCATGAATAAAGGGATTACTATCATATCACATAACGTCAAAGGCTTTAACAACCCAGGGAAACGCAGACTAGCTATGACGGACTATAAAAAATCAGACCCTGACATCATCCTCCTGCAGGAAACTCACTTTTCTAAATCTAGTTCACCAAAATTTATAGATTATAGGTTTAAGAATTGGTTCTCAGCCTCAGCCACACAAAAAAAGAGAGGGGTAGCCATCCTGGTGCATGACCGTTTGCCCTTGACGATTAAGACCATTAAAAGAGACTACAACGGCCGATTTCTCATTGTAAGCGGCGAAATAAGAGGTCAACCAATCACGCTGGCAAACGTCTATGCTCCGAGCAAAGGCACGGAAGCTTTTCTTGAGAGATTCTTCGCCATACTTCAGAGGTTAGCACAGGGCTGTGTAATACTGGGGGGCGACTTCAACCAAACACTAGATCCATACTGGATAGATGCACCCCAAGCGGAAAAAATAGCTCCAAGATAAGACAAGCGTGGAATAGAGGGCTGCGCACCAATAATCTACTTGACATTTGGCGAGAACAACATAGACAAGAGAAAGGGTTTACATTCTACTCCCACCCCCATGACCGCTACAGTCGGATAGACTACCTGTTTGTATCCAGTAGAATGGTTCCACAGATCTCCCACTCGGGCATCCACGATATTTCGTGGTCAGATCATGCACCGATTGAGCTGCGGTGCACTGATTTTATTCTGGACAGACCAGGAGCGAACTGGAAGCTCAACGAAGTATTGCTAAAAATCCCCGCAATTGCACAAAACGTAGGGGATAAAATCAGGGAATATTTTCAGGAGAACTTAGGAAGTGTGACATCGCAGGCTACCTTATGGGAGGCCCATAAGGCGACTCTGAGAGGAGAGCTCATGAGGATTGCAAGCAGGCGAAAGAGGGAGAAGGACAAAAAAATCAATCAGTTGCAAGCAGAATTGGCAGTCCTCTCGACTCGACATAAAAAGAATAAAGACGCAATGACCCTTAAGGAGTTGCTAGACACTAAAACCAAACTGAATATTTTGTTAACCTCCCGTGCTGAGAAAGAGCTGACATGGACTAAGCGGAAATATTTTGAGAAAGCAAACAGGCCAGATACCCTACTTGCCAACAAACTAAGAGACAAAAACCAAATCTCCCAAATTCAGACAATTCGAACAGAACAAGGGGATCTGACCTCTGACCCAAAAAAAATAGTCAATGAATTTAAAAAATATTATGAGACCCTATACGATGGGGCGAAGGTGGCACACACGCCAACCACAAAAGCACGGCTAAAGACGTTCTTGGCCGAGGCACAACTGCCTACAGTAACCAGAGAGGAGAGGGACGCACTACAGGCTAATTTTACTATCGAGGAACTCATGGAGGTAATGAAGTCATTGAAAGCAGCCAAAGCCCCAGGCCCAGACGGCTTTTCCAATCTCTATTATAAAAAATTCCGTAAAATATTAGCTCCTCATTTACTAAAACTTTGTAATTCCTTCTTGGATGGTGCCCCCATCCCGGGCTCGATGCTCCAGGCGTCTATCTCAGTAATCCACAAACAGGGAAAAGACCCAGCGGACTGTAAAAGCTACAGGCCCATCTCGTTAATAAACTCTGACACAAAAATCTTCTCGAAACTGTTAGCTAATCGCCTTAACCAGGTGTTGTCCAAGTTGGTCCATCCCGATCAAGTGGGGTTCATATGTGGTCGACAAGCAGCTGATAACACCAGACGGATTATTGACTTAATTGATCTGGCACAGAAAAAACGTATCCCGTCTATGGTGCTTAGTTTAGATGCTGAAAAAGCGTTCGACAGAATTGACTGGCCCTACTTGAGGGAGACGCTTGGGCGTTCGGGCTGGGAGGGAGAATGATAGAGGCAATTCTCGCTCTGTATCAGGGACCGACGGCGAAGGTCAGACACCAGGGCTTCCCCTCGGAAGAATTCCAGATAAAGAGCGGCACCAGACAGGGCTGTCCTCTGTCACCCCTCCTTTTTGCGCTCTGTATTGAACCCCTAGCGGCGCACATCCGTCTCAGTCCAAATATAACAGGCATCCAAATCAGTGACCAGCTACATAAGGTGGCCCTGTATGCTGATGACGTGATACTCACACTATCACAGCCCCTCACCTCTCTGCCGAACGTTTTCCAAATTTTAAGGGAATTCAACACGATATCGGGGTTTAAAATTAATCAGGCAAAATCAGAAGCCCTAAATATCAATTTACCTAAAGCCACTGAGAAATTGATCACGGTAAATTTTGAATTCAAATGGCAAACCTCCTGCATAAAGTATCTAGGAATAAATATCACAAACCAATCAGACACCCTATATAAAGCAAATTACCCCAGACTGATTTGGACACTGAAGGACGATCTCCGGAAATGGGCAGGGTATAACATATCCTGGATTGGTAGGACTCAATCTCTAAAAATGAATCTCCTTCCCAGAATTCTGTACCTATTTCAGACTCTTCCGGTCCCTATAATCAGGGAAGAGATCCTTCGGTTACAGTCCGCAATGGTGAAATTTATCTGGGGTAATAAAACCCCTCGCATCAAAACTAGCATACTAATTAAGCCCAATGCAAAGGAGGGCTAGCGGTACCTTGCCTGTTGTCGTACTATAGAGCGGCCCAATTAACTCAAATCATCCAGTGGCACACCCATCCCATACGAAGGCGATGGGTGGAACTGGAGGCGGCCTGCTGTGCCCCGGTGGTACTGCGGGACCTGATCTGGCTCCCAAATTCAGTCCGCAGAGACTTCATAAATCCGCTCCCCGCAGTTGTCAGCTCTTTGGCAGTATGGGACAAAAGCAAATATAAGCATGTTTTGATGAGAAAACACTCCTTGATGACCCCAATTTTGGGAAACCCTGATTTCGCTCCGGGCCTGCAGAGGAAAGATTTTATTATATGGACACAGAAGGGCTACACTCGCCTTCGACACCTGGAGGGTAGGATATCTATCAAACCGTTTGAACAAATTAAGTCGGAAAAATCGATGCCAAATTCAGAATTCTTTAGATACCTCCAGCTAAGAGCTTTCTATGATAAATTCCCAAACCGCGCTAAACGCACCAATTTTGAACAGCTCTGTTCTACTGGAACAGGAACCCAGGGACTTATCTCTACAATGTATAAAGCGGTAGTCTGTCCGACTCCTGACGCTGACGTGACGTTAAAATATAGGAACAGATGGGAGAGAGACCTAGGAGACATATTGGAGGACACAGACTGGGATCAAATCAGCCTGGCGGCAGCTAAGAGCTCGATTTGCACGACATTAAAGGAGAACGCGTATAAAGTCCTGATGAGGTGGTATCTGACCCCAACACGATTGTCAAAGTTTGTTAAAGGTTACCCCCCATTGTGCCCTAAACAATGTGGGGAGCAGGCAAACTTGCTACACATGCTGTGGGGCTGCACCAAAGTACTCCCAATCTGGGAGGAACTCAGAAATTGGCTTCAGAGAATTCTCGACTGCACGATCCCTTTGGACCCCTGGTTGTTTCTGCTGGCCAGAGACACTCCGGGGCTAAACAGGTCGAAGCACAAATTAATTGCACATTTTGCAACTGCCCTGAGGTGCGTACTCGCAGCATTGTGGAAGCAACCGGATCTACCAAATATCCCAAAAATCAGAAACCGAATTTGGCACGTTTGCTTGATGGAACAGTTAACGAGTCTAGTTAACGACACCGGCACAAATTTTCTCAAAGTATGGTCACCATGGCTAGACCTGAACGATATCCCAGGGGTCAGCGCCTCCAACATATTGCTTTAATAGATGCGGACGCGTTCTCCTTGGATGAAGTGTAGTGAACAGAAGGCCTTAGATTCTTGACAAGAATAGGGGTTCACTAGACTAGGCAAAGAAAAAGATAAGCATAGGTCAAATCACAACAGAAGAGATCAGAAGCCTACATTATGACTACTGTTACTGCGAGCCCTTTGGGACCAAAAGCCTACTAAACCCAAGAAATCCAGACCTCAACGAGAACCATAGCCTCTATGATAAGTCCAGAGGAGTCGAAATCGTGCTGTGGCAGCCTCCTCCCCCCTCCCCCCTTCCCCCCCCCCTCCCTACCTCCTCCCAGGTGTAGTCTGTCTGTAGGTCTTGTTGGTCTGTTTGTAACCCCAGTCTGTCTTTTGTGAATTTACTTATAAAAAGAGTTGTTATGGATACCTTTGTATACGATAATGGGTTGGAAGACAATGTGATTATTGTACCATGCACTCAATAAAAAATTTTTGGTTGAAAAAAAAAAACAAAAAGCCGCAGCGAAAGTCACACCAATGGCACTGCTGCTGGTGGTCCATTATCTCCAAATAAGATCCCCCATAGCGAGGATTCCCCGTGGCCAGGGATAAGTCACAGCTTTGATTCTTCAGCTTCCTCAGCAGTAACAAAACAAAGACTTTCTTCATTTTTGTAAGGAATCGGGGAACACGTCCTTTGCGATGTGTTCCCCCCTTACCTGTCATCTCTCAGACCTCCGCTCTGGCACCAGCGCGTGCGCGCACCCCCGCTCTGCTTATAGAGAGCACGCGCATGCGCAGCTCTTCTAGTGTGCCACGGAGCTTTGCTCCGCCCCCTCGGACGCGCCGCGCTTCTCTCACGTGCGGTGCACACTTGTGACAACGTGTACCGCTCCCCAGCTGCGTGGCAAGTACTCGTTTCGCCCACTTGTCTCCTGCAGCCAATTCTTGCCTCCATGGAGGCTGTGCCTCTGCTCCGCCTCCCTTGCTACTGGTTCCTGTGTGCTACAAATACCCTGCAGTTCCTTTCCTACTTTGCTGAGCATAACTTGTTGTAGCCTTGAGCTCCTGTGTCTGTTGTGCCTTGCTTCTTGTCCTGTGTTCTTTTGCAGTTAACTCTTCGTGTACCGACTCAGCTTGACTTTGGAACCCCTCTGGATACTGACCTCGGCTTACCCTCGACTCTGCGGATATCTCCAACCCCAGACCACGGCTATACGGACTTCCACGATTCTGACCTCTCCAACCCCAGACGACGGATATACGGACTTCAACGATTCTGACTTCTCCAACCCCAGACGACGGATATACGGACTTCAACGATTCTGACCTCTCCAACCCCAGACCACGGCTGACAGACTTGACTATTCTGAACTCTCCACTCTAAGACCTTGGCAAGTATCAACTAACCTACTCTCTCCAACTCAGACCCGGCTACGTTTGACAATCCGCCTGCCAGGCACGCTTCCGCTGCTGTGGGTGTGTGGTTTACTACTTCCCCACCTCAGTACCGGGGTCCTGTCTTGCTCGTGGGCAGTGCAAGCATTACAAATTTTAGCCTTCGTATAACTTTTAGCTGAGGTCTTTTACCAAAGGGAGATACTCTAGTTAATTGGCTAAAGGCTCTAGGGCAGGGTAGCGATCAAAGGAAGATAAAACATGGGCACAAGGGACTTTTATTTAAATAAAAGATGTGGAACGTTTTTATTGTAAAATCTCTAACAACAATCATTTTCTTACAGCAGTAATAACTTCTCCCAATAAGGAATTTCCAGGCTTCAACCTGAAAGGGCACTTGCTTATGAGGGCTATTTCAGAGGACACGTCTACTAGACTGGGACTGGGGCATACCCTCTTTAGTTGAGATACTGGAGACCTCTCCTAAGATCCACAATTACTCACAGGATCCCTGCAGTCCAATCCTCCTGATACTCTGGTAGTCCTCCTCTGGCCACTTTCCTTGACTAACCCAATGTTACTATTCTCTAGTCTAGCTGATCCTGTCCCCTGCTTTACTTCCTAAATCTTTAAGGCTCCTACATGACAATTAAGAAAGTAAAATGAACTAGAGATGAACACCAAATGCAACACCATCTCCCCTTTTGCTAAACTAGCTACAGGGACAGCAATGCCCAAATTAATAGCTTAACCCTTTACTAGCTGCTACGAGGGGCTCCAAACTGCAGCAAACTGCCACAATATAAAATGCTTCAGATTCATAATGGTGCTATTATCGGATGGTTTGATATTTAGACCCCTCCATATCAAACTGGGGAAAAAGTGGGTATTTGTCTTACAGTAATCCCCAGGTAGTGATTTGAAATGTGTGTATTGCTATATCAAGGTACTTAAAGCTGCAGACCAAGAAATATCCTACATGTGTTATTTTTGTTTGTTTAATAAATCAGTTCTGTACTATGAGAGAATATTTGTAGTATTTGTTTTTAAAACAACTCTGAATGGCATTTTAATGTATTATAATGTAACAAGCCTTTTTTGTTTCCATAGCAACAATTTACAAAGTCACAGATACTGAGTCAATACCCCTCTGCAGTCATTTAGGGAACCCTCGAGCCAAATCTTCACCGATCGATCAGAAGAGAACGGATCGATTGGCAACTTAGCAAATTACTTATCATTGTGTGCATTCTATTGGTGCACATATTAATGGTGTCAGACAGCACTATAGTGAGTGGTTATATAGGGCAACAGAGGGAGATACTTGGAACAAATACAGATACAGCCACCCATACTGTTCTCGTGGCCGCGGCTGCACCGATCGTGGCCCAGAAGGATTAAAGCTGCATGTGGTCCCGTTGAAAAGAATTGACCCCCCCTGCAGTGCCATCATGGCAGCCACCTCCCCCAGCGCTTTGAGTTTCCTGCATCTCATCCACGTGCTGGGGACGGTAAGGCTGGCTAAGTCTGTACTTAATCATCTGTATGAATGTGTCTCTTGCAGTCATCAATTTCTTGACACTTTATGACAAACTGCCAGGTCTGAGCTGATATGAAATGCATCTGAGACACAAATCCTGTTGCTAATAAAGTCAGTTCAATACATCCCGTAGACTCAAATCTTATATATATCATTTGAATAATATATACAAGTGATATGACTGCAAGAGTCAATGCATCTCTTTATTACCAGAGGCAATGCTCTGTAAGGTGTTTCTGACTCCCTGGCAGTAAAGGCATTACTGTATAGTGGAAACGTGAGTAGAACGTGAGCATTTTCTGTCTGCCCTGAAAGGTTAAGACAACTTGGCAAGACAAAGAAAACCGTTGGGCAGAGCAGTTCTTCCAGCTGGCATGATAAACAACCACAATGTCAGATCCCAAAAATCTAAAGCACTCTTGGCACAGGAGGAAGCGTAACAAGAAACATCAAATTCCTACAGTTGAAGCCAGCAGAAACTCTTTGCTTAATTAAAAGTGCTTGCACAAACCCATTGTTTAAAGACCTTTTAACACACCTTTCCAGACACATGTACCTTTGTGGTCCTGGCATTCTCATGGGAAAATAATGGCCATCAGCAAATGTCTTTGCCAAAGAGCCAACATATAAATGGGATTTCACACATCATAACAGCATTCTTCTTATTCATTGGCTCACTCCAATGATGGTTGAAGTATCCATGCTCATCCCAAAAGACTAGGTCAGTCTTGCTTCAAAAGTCATACGAAGTCAGGGAAGATAGAAAAAAAAATTAGCAATTACATTTTTATGGAAATCTGCTTTTCAACAAGTTCAAAATCTATTTTCTTGATACTTTCCCTAGCTGTGTAGCCACTGTGTTTATGTGGTAGGGTTACACAAGGTCACTAACTTTATGGCGCATCCGTTCCCAAGACATTATATCTTATAGCTTATAATGGCTTATAATGTTTTTATCGTGATTTGTTATTAAATGTCTGAAGCTTTTGAAACTATAAAAGGGGATTATTTAAAGCCTAAATAATGCACCCATCCAAAGGAATTTAAATAGCAAAAAAATATATTAACCCAATCACTGATAGAGGACCTGCAATGCCATAAATGGAGACATTCACCAAACATCCATGAACATTCCTGAGCAAATTCCTGAAAACAGGCAGGATAGTGCTGCATCCATAGTCAAATCACGTCTATGACGGGCATTAAAAAAAAAACAATAATTTTAGATATTATGCAATGCCCACTATTGGTATCACTACTATTACTATATCTACGACAGAATCAATTCAACGAGTCTCTGAATCACAAGGATGGCTATCTTGAAATCTTTCAGTTCTGTACTTTCACGATTCTAAAAAAACTTTTTTTACAGGTACTTTATGTCATAGTATATAATATGCCTTTCCTCTTAGTTTAGTGTATTCAAATTCCAATTTTCTCCATAAATCCAAAAACCAGAACTAAAACCATGACATGAATTTGTTTTTAGAATAAAAATGACAACAAGGGGTTAAGTGCTCGTCTCTAACTCAAACCACAGGTTTGGAAATCGTTTCATAACATGTTATGTATTACAGATACCGTACTGTACAACAATAAGCAAAGGAAACCACTGGGCATATCTGGGAAAATAAATTAAAATGAACATAGCTGGGGGGTTTTAAACAGAGAAGAAAAGGGGCTTTAAAATTTCATCATAGACTTTCATGCACCTGGTTGCCACTGAATGGTTCCAACACAGTCAAAAATTAAACTCTACATTGATTGGTTACATGGATGAGGGGTGGTTTTGATGTGCATCAAAACCTAATCAAATATACAATACTGAATGTTACATTAATCATTATTCTGATAGAGTGGCTCAGTGAGTAAAGGCACTTCCTCTGAAAACAATCATACTGTACTTACTTTGAAGGAAGGGTGCGTGGTGCAAATCTCATTGTCAACTCCTTGTAACCTTAAGCAAGTCACTTTATTTCCCTATGCCCCATGGCAGGGACTGTGCCTAACACATTTTATGTTCAGCACTATGTGCTATATACAGGTGCGCCGACGAGTATTCTAAAACTTGCCTTAAACTTGCATTGGAAAATCTGGGGCTATCGCCAACAAGACCCAGGTACATGCTGGGTACATGCTGGGTACATGCTGGGTACATGCTGCAACATTTCAGTGACATTTCGGCAGAGACTAATGGCCCATCGGATTAACACAGCAGGGGTCCCTGGCAGTCCCATTCAGTTTGTCCCATTCAGTTTGAATGGGACTGCCAGGGATCCCCGCTGTTAATCCGATGGGCATTAGTTTGTCTGCAGAAATGTTGCAGCATGTACCCAGCATGTACCTGGGTCTTGTTGGTGATTGCCCTAGATTTTCCAATGCTTTTGCCATAACACTTGCTGTCCCGTCTGCCCTCGGGTGAGCAGGAAGTTAATTAGCTTTTGGTTGCTATTGACCTTACTGTGAATAGGAGAGGGTTAATTAATAAATAGTTAAGAATGAAGGATTAACATGAGCACACAATGTCTATGCTGCTATTGTTCTACTTCTCGGAAAACAATTTGCAGAGGGGAGTGCAGTAATCCAAGGACAGGATGGGGAGTGAAGGTACAAGAACAGTTGCATTGACAGATAACAGAACAGTAAAGAACAGAACAGTGTTCAAAGAATTAACTTATTATGGTGACGACTTATTATTGCCTAAGGGAACTTGTACTAATATGACTACAGTTGCATTGTAATGAATAGTGATAAGTTTGCTTGCTTTTATATATTTCTTTGTAATCGTTTATTTCCATCCCGCAGTTTCCCTTCTTATGAGGCAGAATACATTCAAAACTGAGAAAGATCCTGCTTTGGTGCCGTTATTGCCTTTAGAAACACTGCGTCAGATTTCTCTTCTCCTGAATAAACCCTTAGGATCCTGAGTGAGTCGGCACTAAGATTAGTAATTGATTGACTTTTTCTAATAGGCAAGGATTCATCTCCGACACTTCTCTTTGCAACTTCCCTGAAAGTGTGCCCTTGCTGTCGAGCACTGTTATAGGTTTTCCACGTGTGGGTGGCTAGCGATTGCCAGACTATATTGATTAGTGATTTTGGAAGGTTAGACTCTTTGCTTGCATGCCTGGGGCTGCCTGAAAGCTGACCAATTAAAGTGGGTTAATGCATCTGTAATATGTTTAGCCTCCTTGGGATATGCTTCGCATTCATGTTTATGTTCCCTTGCATGCACCGTAGCACCGGCCTGCGCAATATCCTTATGACTGTGGATGATGTCGCTGGTAGGCCGTTGACTCCTGCAGGTTTATTGTTGGGCCATAACTCTAGCACGACTATAATCAGGTCTAACTCTTGGAAAGCCGTGTTTTTTGTTAGCCCTGCCTCTATCCAGTTTGGAGGCCATTGCGCGGCACACTATTCCCTGTTAAAGTACGCCCCCGCCACTTCTGTAAACAATTGTAATTCGGGATAGTTTTACTGTCCTCAACCCTTTTACAATTGAATTGTCTGAGAAATACCTCTTTCCAAGCCTGCCTGGTGACCTAGACTAGTTCTCAGTTTCCTGACATTGTTTGCGGGTAAGCGAGATTCTCTCGCCAAAGCGTTATCCTCAATGCCTAGGAATGACAATGTGGGCCCTCAGTTTTTTCCTTTGATAATCAGGACCCCTAGCTCCCACATGAGCCCCTTGGTACTTTAGAGTAGCCCTCACACCAGGGATAATTGGGGGGACCTACTAGAATGAAATTGCCTAGATAGTGCATAATTATGCTAGTTCTTGTCTTACTGACTATGCACCAATGCAACAAGGTTCTGAATGCCTCACTGTAGTTGCATTATATGGTGGAACCAGTAGCGGATTTCCCATTAGGTCTGTTAGGCCCGGGCCTAGGGTGGCAACATTTTGGGGTGGCAAAAATGTCCACACCCATATACTTTTGCCACACTCTCAGGCCTATCGGGCCTGATGGGAAGTCATTTAATTTGTTGTGGCCGCCTCCTTACCTGCCGCCCCCTCCGCCTTCTGATCCGCAGCATCAAATGACGTCATGACATCGCGTTACCATGGCAACATGAAAATGTGCGACGTTAGTGACATCTGCAGCGGTTCAGGAGGAGGGGGCGGCAGGTAAGGAGGCGGCTGCAACAATTGTGCCAGGGGAGGCAGATTTTGAAAGCCGCCGCTGGGCGCAACCCATAGGGAGTTCAACCCATGAATATAAAAACTGCTGGGAGCCAGGGACAACAGCCGAAAGGCTGATTCTAGGTCAATCTGTTCCATGAGTGCTTCTTCCCCAAATGTTCTTATGATATCTATGGCAGTGTTGAATGACTGGAGTTGGACCCGGCATAGGTCCTGGTCTACGGCATCATTTACAGAGCTTCCTTTTGGATAGTACAGATGCTGTATAAGCCGGAATGAGCGGAGGAGCTTATGGGGTGATTACCCTGGCCAGGGAGAGAAGGGGCAGTGGCATGAAGGAGGGGGCAGGTTCACTACTACTGCAGAGGTTGCTGCAGACAGGGCTGCATCCGTCGGAGGAAGCGGCCTGTGAGCTCCGGCGACCACTTGGTGGGAGGCGGGGGAAGGAGGGTGGATGCTGGGGCCGCACTTAAACCCCGCCCCCCAGGGGAGGGGAAACCTTCATGCCCTGGGGAGGGGAGAATGAGGAGGTATGGAGAGGAGCGGCAATAAGGGGATTTGCTCTGGGGAGTCCCGTAGGAGGGGAGGTGGAAAAACTACTTTAAATTAACGCATAAATCAAATTAAGCCAATGTCCCCTTTTCCCCCTAACTGGTCTCAGTCAGCTCCCCCACCTTCTCTCCATTGGCATGCACGCCAACATTTGAATAACCTTGTGGTGTCCTGGAACAGGATTGTTTATGTTCTGTATTTTTCCTGCTCTAAGGCTGCCGGCCCTCCCAAACTATAGTTACATGTTTTTTCCCTGCTCTGAAGCAGCCAGAGCTATGGATATTGCAACATAGTTGTTATACGTAATCCCCTTTTACACAGCCTCTAGTCAGTTGCCCTGGCAACCTACCAATACTCACAGTTGAGATTGGTTTAGCCCTCTCCCCCTGCTTTATCTGCATATTGTTATGCCCCTTAGCCTGTTCCTGTCTGACAGGAAAGTACGCTCCTTCCTTTCCAACAAGCAGCCAAAGTGAGAAAACACTTCTTCCACTGCTCCCTCAGAAAGGGAAATCCTTTTTACCTTCCCCTCAGAGAAGCACTTCCACATAGCAGAACACCTTCCTCTCATAGGTTATTCTCCTGACAAGAGAAATCTGCTAGCACAATCCACATATATAATAGAACTTTTATATTTCTGTTAACTCTCCTCAATAAAGTTGAAGAAAATGGAAGACTTTGTGGGCTTTGAAAAGGGGACGAGTTAAGCTACATGGACTTAATAAAATGCTACATATGAGCCTGGGTCCAGAATACTGCACCGACACACTTTATTCGAGCAAATACCCGGTATGTACCTGGCAGATACCTGGAATGCGCCGGTCCTCACCTCTGACAAGCCCCGTTGCATTTGCCTTCCCAGCCTGGGTTCATGCCTGGCTGATGGGCGGCTGATCTGTTAAATGAGGATGATTAGGATTTAATAGGCTGCAATGCTTCGCGTGTCTACCAGATGGCATAAATTCATGAATTGTAATGCAGTGTATATATATATACTGTGCAGTATTGCAGCCAGCGGGAATAAAATGCTTCAATCCCTGCCTGAAAAATAACTCAATGTACTCGGGCAGAAAACAGTAACAAACCTCAATACACCCGGGTATACCCGAATTCGTGGGACTAGCCAAGCTCGAATAAAGTGTGTCGCCAGTGTACGTGCAGAGGGGGAAGGGGGGGCCAACCCCCACAAATCCATGATGCACTTCATCCTTTATGGCCCATTCTGAGGCCTTTGCCTTGTCTTTGTAATTGTTAAGTGCTTTAAATCCCATTGGGAGAAAAGAGTTATATGAATTAAAGGTGTTGTTATTCAACATACACGTTTAGAAAGCAGTGGCAGTTTACATGCTACTTTAGGCCGTGCATATAGTGCCGGCGACTGCGACGTCGCCCGAAAACAAAAGCATTGCCGCCATGCGTGCGCTTATAGTGCACGCGATGGCGACGGAGCGAAAACTGGTAGCCGGCAAAATTAGATACTTCAAGAGCTGTCGTGTCATGTGTTGGCCCTTTAACCAATCAAATTGCCGGAATTGCGCGACGCCAACGCCGGGCGAAATATAACTTTCGCCTATGGCGATGGGTGACCCCACCCTCCGTGTCGCCATCGCCGGCACTATAGGCACTGCCTTACATAGATTGGTTGAAGGAAAACTCTCCACCATGGATTTTCCAGTTCAATATATTTTGGTAAACAAATCACAGGGGAGAAAGAATGATTTGCATATGATTACACAGATTTGTCACTTGGTCGTTAACTGCTTACCGCCACTTCAGAGGGCAGTGTCTTCCACACAATGTCCCACTGCTTCTAACTGCATTTTATATGGGATATAGGCGAGCAGTGATCCACAGCTTCTTTTAAGGCAGGGGTGCACAAACTTTTCTGTTTGCGCCCTCCTTGTATGATCACCCCCCCTGCTCTCTGACTTCGGCGGCGTCATATGACGTAAAAACGTCATGTGACGCCGCATCGCCATTTGACGCTGCGTTGTCATGGTGATGCGTTGCCGAAGAGCCGGCTTAGAGCAGGTAAAAGAGGTTACAAATGCCTCACGCCTCCCTAGGCATTTAATTTAAATACCTTGGGGAAGAGCACATGGCCTCTGTAACTTCCGCACTCCCCCTACAAAATCCCATGCCCCCCAGTTTGCGCACCCCTGTTTTAAGGGGTTCAACAATACCTAAAGTTTGCCTATAACATCATTATTGTACGTAGAAATAAAGGAGGATTGTGCTGTAGGAACAACTGCTTTAAAAGCCATACCTCATCCCACATCAGGTCACTTTATGTGCTCAGTTAATTGGATTTTGGTTTATGACCAAAGTCCCAATAAACCACAAGCAATCTTTTAGTCACACCAGAAAGGAGCCTTTCTCCCATGCCTAGAAGCTGTAACTTGTTAATTAGCACCACGAGTCCAATTACCGAAAAGGCAGTAAATGCAGTGTGCTCAACAGCTGGAAAGTTAGGGATGCAGACTAGTGATCAGAGCACATGGTACATATGTGATAGCAGAACTTGTTCCTGAATATGCCACTGGCGCTTTTGCTGCATCTCTCCTGTGCCTCATTTTATTAGGCTGTGTCCTGTTGCCTCCAGTTAGTTTTACAGTTGTTCTCTATTAAGGCTATGGCCCCGCTCCCTCAGTCAGCGCGCCCGCACTGCAGACAGGCGGGACGCTGACAGACACAGACCACGATATGCGGTCTGTAGGGAGCAGGGAGCCGGAAACCGGAGAGGGAGGGGGGCGGGAGTGGGAGGGAAGGAGGGGGGCGAGCTCTGATAGTGGTGCCGTCCACCCCGCACACACATACACACATACACACATACACACACACACATACACACACACACACACACACACTCACACACTTTAATAACCCGCAACTCCTTCCCTGCTCCCCGCCCAAGGCGCCTCCCATCTAGCTCCTTTCCTCCCCATTGGCTGACTCGCGTACCACGTGACGCGTCAACGAAGAAAATCACTAGATTCTTGCAGTATTGGCCGGCTGACGCGTCACAGTACGTAGTCAGCCCTGCCGGAAGGAGGCAGCGGGGGCAGGGACTATTCGGGCAAGGGTCTGGTGGTTCGCGGCCGCACAGTCGCGCACCCCGCCGGCCGCAGCGGGTTCACAGCCTAAGAGTTTTAGCTGTTCACAAGCAGAGTGCTATTTACACCTAAATACTAAGCAAAGCACACTACTAAAAATATTAAGTAATAATTTATGCTTAAGTGACAATTTCAGAGCAGTGCAGTGCACACATTAGTAGAATATTCTGTCACAGGAGACCAGCACTTTTAAAACTTTTATACCTTACCGGGACCATTCCCTAGGCAGAACAATATTGTTGAATAAAATGCGTTTATTCAGGCAACCCCCAAAACATACATAGGTTACACAAAATACTGTAAATACTTCCCAACTGGGGGTCTGGGGGCGAAAACTGGACTCAAATACAGTAGGTGCAAGACTGCTGTGACAAATTAAATAAATTGGCTGATCTAATGCAGATGTACTCACAAGTGTGAGAAGGTTAAAGGCACGTAAAGGTATCTTTCCCAGAGTATGGATGTCACACTGTATTCAGGAAATCAATCTCAGCACAATATTGAATCCAAGAGACCTTAGAAAAGAAGACTGGACATAGCGCAGACTGTATACCAAGAATTTATAAAAGGTAAGTGAAAGGTATTACACTCACATGATTTCAAAAGTTTAAAAGCATTTCGATCACACGCAGTGGATCTCAGCAGCCGGATAGATGGTGTATCTGGTTCCCCTCCTTCCGTGGCGTGCGTGTCACTGGTTTGCGTTCCAACTGCACAGGAAGTGATGTCATCGGCTTCTAGGGGTTCCGGCCAGTAGTACAGACGTCACTCTACGCGTTTCATCTCATCGATTTCATCAGGAGTGACTTTGTGATGGGTGTGGGATGCATATATACCCCTAACTTAGTTCCCATTGGTGAATGGCTAAATAGTATTTTTATATAGAGCGCCACTATTAGATAAGTTTCCTTTTTCACATGCACTGTCTCTACATATCTAGGCTGCACTTATATCTATCTAAGCTACCACAAGCCAATACGAGATGGCAAGTTCAAATGTATTTCAAAACAGGACAAATAGAAATCTGAACCTAGACACGTATTTTAAGGATGCAAACCTATCCTTTAAAGAGGATCAGGATCAAATTAATGCAACCTGTATTAAATTGGAACGTACACTGATTAAAGATACAAAAAAAATGGATAGATTTACTATTCTTAAGGAAATATGTAGAATATAAAATTATCCCAAGAGGCCTAAGAGTACAAAAAAATCCATCAATGGATTTAAGTGATGAAGACTTTCTGCTAAAATGGAATAATGCACAAGATGAATGTTCTTTTAACCTAATTAAAATCATTATGTCACAACAAGAGAAACACCTAGTGAAATTGGATAAAGAAATAGAAGACTTACGGTTAGAACTAGGATCCTTAGAAAATATAAAAGATTATCAAGAGAGAGACGTAAAAATGCAGAAAAACATTGACAATTTAAAAAAAGAAGTTATCGAGATTAAATTGCAAAAATTCAGGAGGGATCAGGATGATTATGCAAAAGGCATTGAGAGAACATGGAACAAAGGTTCCAAAAATGGGAAGAAATCCCAAATAAGTCCTGATCCCTCGGGGAAAACCCCTGTATCAACATCCACTATGGATACTTCATACAGAGGGAGATTTTCAGATAACTATCCCAAGAACCATGCTGGTTTTTTACCCCAGGTTTTAATAAAGAAAAGTGAAACAATAAAAAATCCTCCAAATGGAGGTAAAGTTAAAGAAAAAACTAAACACCTTGAAATTAAGGACATTATCGAATCGTCAGGGAAGGAAAACTTGAAACAGGGGCAAAAATTGGAGAAACCCTCTTCCTCTTTTTTGGAGCCCAGGGGGTGTATGAGTTCTTGGGAAACCAGGAATCCATTTCACCCCCTGACAACTCAAAAAACAGGCCTCATTCAAAGAAACAAAAGACGCATGTCAGAGGGAGACGAGGGGGAAGATTACGGAAAGACAAGAAAATTACATTAAAGACCACAAAAAATATTTTTAATTTAAGTAATAAAACGTTCACAGAATGCCAGAATAAAGTTATCAGTAAGGGACTCACTTTTGCTCCCACTATTGGACCAAATAAATTTGGTTTTTATGTTGACACACATAAGTTTCTGAGATCACTTACATTAAAAAGATTTTTTGCCAATAAAGATGCAGAAACCAGGAACTGGACAGATAACAAAAAAGCTATAGATTCTAGCACCTCTGAATTTGTACATTCCAAATTTAAACCTAAATCTCAGTTTTTCCCCAAATTTGCTAAAGGGAACCATTTAGAGGTGTTTTTTCAACTAGTTACAAAAGACCTAGAAAATTTGAGTAAAAAAGACAGACAGCACAATAACCTTACAAGGGAGGAGAGAACTGCTCTTGTGGAACTCACAGCAGACAAAACAATTGTAATAAAACCTGCAGACAAGGGAGGGGGTGTTGTAATTATGGACCATAGCTATTATATGCTTGAGTCCAAAAAAATTTGGGAGATACAACTACCTACCTAAAACTAAAAGGCAACCCTACCAACCTATATAAAATAGAACTGCAGTCTTTGCTTGAGGATGGGAGAAGACGGGGAATACTGGAAGAACATGAGTTTCAGTTCCTAAATGTTGAGGACCCAGTATTCCCCGTCTTCTATTTTCTACCAAAAATTCATAAGAACCTTACACACCCACCGGGAAGACCAATCATTTCAGGCATATGGTCACTAACTGCCAATCTGTCTGAATTTATCGACAGTTATTTACAGGATATTGTAAAACAACAAAAATCTTATATCAAAGATACCAGAGACGTAATTATGTTTCTCAGGGATATCCAATGGCAGGATAACTATATATTGGTCACCACAGATGTAACAGCACTATATACATCTATAAGACACACTGATGGATGTAGGGCTGTCCAATTCTTTCTGGAAAAAGAAGGAAGAATTCCAGAAGCACAGATGGAGTTCATTATTAAATGTATCCAATTTGTTTTGAATAAGAATTTCTTTTGGTTTTGTGATGAGTTTTTTCTGCAATTATGTGGAACCGCTATGGGGACCAAATTCGCGCCCAGTTATGCGAACTTACTAATGGCCCTTTGGGAAAATCTGTATATATGGTCCTGGGCAGGTCTGGACGCAAATTTGGTAACCTGGCGGAGATTTATAGATGATATCATTTTTGTGTGGAAGGGTACATTGGAGGACCTAGATCTATTCCTCCAGTACCTCAATAACAATGAGTTTAATCTTAAATTCACTTCCACCATGAGTAAAACATCCATAAACTTTCTGGACCTTACTATATATTTGGATAACAATGTTATTAAAACAAAAAACTTTTTCAAAGACGTGGATGCTAACAACTACATCCTACAGTCTAGTTGCCATTTGAATAAATGGATTAATAATATACCATATGGTCAATACTGTAGACTGAAACGTAATTGCACGGATAACAGTGTTTTTGAGGAGCAATCCAACGTGCTGTCCAGAAAGTTTGTGGAGAGGAATTATAATCAGGATGTCATCCAGAAAGCTTTGGCTAAGACCAAGTGTACACCAAGAGAATCTATGCTGGTCCCAAAAGTAAAGGACACTAATAGTGCACTCATCAAGGTACCATTTGTTACACAATACAATAGAGATGCACATAGAATTAATAAAATACTAAACTCTCACTGGCCTATTCTTAAAAATGACCCTATCTTAGGAACTCTTCTACCCGACAAGGTTCAAATGATATATAGAAAAGCACCTAACATTAAAAATAAGGTAGCACCAAGTGCACTAAAAAATGTTAGTTTAAACAGCAATCCAACCTGGTTGGACCCCCCGAAAGGTTTTTTCAATTGTAAATACTGTACTGCCTGCAAATATAGCTCTAACATTATTGATAGCTTTCATTCTAATACTACACAAAAAAGCTACAAAATAAAACAACATTTAAATTGTAGGTCCAATTTTGTAATCTATTTACTAGAATGTGAATGTGGTCTACAATATATTGGGAAAACTATAAGATCTTTAAAAACCCGTATATTGGAACACATAGGAAACATAAAAAGAAAATTGACCACACACAGTGTTTCAAATCATTTTTATTTATCACGCAATTCAGATCCTAAAGGGTTAAAATTTAAAGCCATCGAACAGGTTATGCCTCACTGGAGAGGGGGTAATAGAGATAAAGCACTGATAAAAAGAGAATCATATTGGATGTTCGAACTAAAAACCATGTCTCCTGCTGGTCTGAATTTGGAATTTGATTTGAAACCTTTTCTATAATGTTACTTATGCCCTGTTTCTTGTTTCCACAATAGATTTCACCTATTCCTATGAATCAACTATGCTTTATAATTAGCTAGTTTCCCTGTTCTGACTCATATTGTTTTACTTACTGCCTATTTATTTCATATATACCTGTTTTTATGTTTATATTTTTATAATGTTTATTTAAACATTTTTTATATCTATGCATTAGCATTTTTAAAGATACATTTCTGCATTAAATTTTCAACATTGATTGATTGTATTATTTTTTGGACCTCTGCATATGTAAGATGTAGAGGGATTAATTACATGTCTCTTTCTATCTCATGTGTATCCACTCAGTATAATCGTTAACACAATTAAAATCTAGTTAGCCATTCACCAATGGGAACTAAGTTAGGGGTATATATGCATCCCACACCCATCACAAAGTCACTCCTGATGAAATCGATGAGATGAAACGCGTAGAGTGACGTCTGTACTACTGGCCGGAACCCCTAGAAGCCGATGACATCACTTCCTGTGCAGTTGGAACGCAAACCAGTGACACGCACGCCACGGAAGGAGGGGAACCAGATACACCATCTATCCGGCTGCTGAGATCCACTGCGTGTGATCGAAATGCTTTTAAACTTTTGAAATCATGTGAGTGTAATACCTTTCACTTACCTTTTATAAATTTTTGGTATACAGTCTGCGCTATGTCCAGTCTTCTTTTCTAAGGTCTCTTGGATTCTATATGGGGCTGAGATTGATTTCCTGAATACAGTGTGACATCCATACTCTGGGAAAGATACCTTTACGTGCCTTTAACCTTCTCACACTTGTGAGTACATCTGCATTAGATCAGCCAATTTATTTAATTTGTCACAGCAATATTGCACTATCTATATACATTTTTGTTTTCACATATCCCTGCGCTTCCCGGAGATTCATCCCTACTTCTCAACACGAGGACTGACAGAGCAATCCTCACCGGGTCATAGCAGCACCTGTTTTATGTGTTTGCATAAGTATCACCTTTTGATTATTATTATCACTACGATTATATGTATAGCTAGTATTTTTATATAGAGCGCCACTATTAGATAAGTTTCCTTTTTCACATGCACTGTCTCTACATATCTAGGCTGCACTTATATCTATCTAAGCTACCACAAGCCAATACGAGATGGCAAGTTCAAATGTATTTCAAAATAGGACAAATAGAAATCTGAACCTAGACACGTATTTTAAGGATGCAAACCTATCCTTTAAAGAGGATCAGGATCAAATTAATGCAACCTGTATTAAATTGGAACGTACACTGATTAAAGATACAAAAAAAATGGATAGATTTACTATTCTTAAGGAAATATGTAGAATATAAAATTATCCCAAGAGGCCTAAGAGTACAAAAAAATCCATCAATGGATTTAAGTGATGAAGACTTTCTGCTAAAATGGAATAATGCACAAGATGAATGTTCTTTTAACCTAATTAAAATCATTATGTCACAACAAGAGAAACACCTAGTGAAATTGGATAAAGAAATAGAAGACTTACGGTTAGAACTAGGATCCTTAGAAAATATAAAAGATTATCAAGAGAGAGACGTAAAAATGCAGAAAAACATTGACAATTTAAAAAAAGAAGTTATCGAGATTAAATTGCAAAAATTCAGGAGGGATCAGGATGATTATGCAAAAGGCATTGAGAGAACATGGAACAAAGGTTCCAAAAATGGGAAGAAATCCCAAATAAGTCCTGATCCCTCGGGGAAAACCCCTGTATCAACATCCACTATGGATACTTCATACAGAGGGAGATTTGCAGATAACTATCCCAAGAACCATGCTGGTTTTTTACCCCAGGTTTTAATAAAGAAAAGTGAAACAATAAAAAATCCTCCAAATGGAGGTAAAGTTAAAGAAAAAACTAAACACCTTGAAATTAAGGACATTATCGAATCGTCAGGGAAGGAAAACTTGAAACAGGGGCAAAAATTGGAGAAACCCTCTTCCTCTTTTTTGGAGCCCAGGGGGTGTATGAGTTCTTGGGAAACCAGGAATCCATTTCACCCCCTGACAACTCAAAAAACAGGCCTCATTCAAAGAAACAAAAGACGCATGTCAGAGGGAGACGAGGGGGAAGATTACGGAAAGACAAGAAAATTACATTAAAGACCACAAAAAATATTTTTAATTTAAGTAATAAAACGTTCACAGAATGCCAGAATAAAGTTATCAGTAAGGGACTCACTTTTGCTCCCACTATTGGACCAAATAAATTTGGTTTTTATGTTGACACACATAAGTTTCTGAGATCACTTACATTAAAAAGATTTTTTGCCAATAAAGATGCAGAAACCAGGAACTGGACAGATAACAAAAAAGCTATAGATTCTAGCACCTCTGAATTTGTACATTCCAAATTTAAACCTAAATCTCAGTTTTTCCCCAAATTTGCTAAAGGGAACCATTTAGAGGTGTTTTTTCAACTAGTTACAAAAGACCTAGAAAATTTGAGTAAAAAAGACAGACAGCACAATAACCTTACAAGGGAGGAGAGAACTGCTCTTGAGGAACTCACAGCAGACAAAACAATTGTAATAAAACCTGCAGACAAGGGAGGGGGTGTTGTAATTATGGACCATAGCTATTATATGCTTGAGTCCAAAAAAAATTTGGGAGATACAACTACCTACCTAAAACTAAAAGGCAACCCTACCAACCTATATAAAATAGAACTGCAGTCTTTGCTTGAGGATGGGAGAAGACGGGGAATACTGGAAGAACATGAGTTTCAGTTCCTAAATGTTGAGGACCCAGTATTCCCCGTCTTCTATTTTCTACCAAAAATTCATAAGAACCTTACACACCCACCGGGAAGACCAATCATTTCAGGCATATGGTCACTAACTGCCAATCTGTCTGAATTTATCGACAGTTATTTACAGGATATTGTAAAACAACAAAAATCTTATATCAAAGATACCAGAGACGTAATTATGTTTCTCAGGGATATCCAATGGCAGGATAACTATATATTGGTCACCACAGATGTAACAGCACTATATACATCTATAAGACACACTGATGGATGTAGGGCTGTCCAATTCTTTCTGGAAAAAGAAGGAAGAATTCCAGAAGCACAGATGGAGTTCATTATTAAATGTATCCAATTTGTTTTGAATAAGAATTTCTTTTGGTTTTGTGATGAGTTTTTTCTGCAATTATGTGGAACCGCTATGGGGACCAAATTCGCGCCCAGTTATGCGAACTTACTAATGGCCCTTTGGGAAAATCTGTATATATGGTCCTGGGCAGGTCTGGACGCAAATTTGGTAACCTGGCGGAGATTTATAGATGATATCATTTTTGTGTGGAAGGGTACATTGGAGGACCTAGATCTATTCCTCCAGTACCTCAATAACAATGAGTTTAATCTTAAATTCACTTCCACCATGAGTAAAACATCCATAAACTTTCTGGACCTTACTATATATTTGGATAACAATGTTATTAAAACAAAAAACTTTTTCAAAGACGTGGATGCTAACAACTACATCCTACAGTCTAGTTGCCATTTGAATAAATGGATTAATAATATACCATATGGTCAATACTGTAGACTGAAACGTAATTGCACGGATAACAGTGTTTTTGAGGAGCAATCCAACGTGCTGTCCAGAAAGTTTGTGGAGAGGAATTATAATCAGGATGTCATCCAGAAAGCTTTGGCTAAGACCAAGTGTACACCAAGAGAATCTATGCTGGTCCCAAAAGTAAAGGACACTAATAGTGCACTCATCAAGGTACCATTTGTTACACAATACAATAGAGATGCACATAGAATTAATAAAATACTAAACTCTCACTGGCCTATTCTTAAAAATGACCCTATCTTAGGAACTCTTCTACCCGACAAGGTTCAAATGATATATAGAAAAGCACCTAACATTAAAAATAAGGTAGCACCAAGTGCACTAAAAAATGTTAGTTTAAACAGCAATCCAACCTGGTTGGACCCCCCGAAAGGTTTTTTCAATTGTAAATACTGTAATGCCTGCAAATATAGCTCTAACATTATTGATAGCTTTCATTCTAATACTACACAAAAAAGCTACAAAATAAAACAACATTTAAATTGTAGGTCCAATTTTGTAATCTATTTACTAGAATGTGAATGTGGTCTACAATATATTGGGAAAACTATAAGATCTTTAAAAACCCGTATATTGGAACACATAGGAAACATAAAAAGAAAATTGACCACACACAGTGTTTCAAATCATTTTTATTTATCACGCAATTCAGATCCTAAAGGGTTAAAATTTAAAGCCATCGAACAGGTTATGCCTCACTGGAGAGGGGGTAATAGAGATAAAGCACTGATAAAAAGAGAATCATATTGGATGTTCGAACTAAAAACCATGTCTCCTGCTGGTCTGAATTTGGAATTTGATTTGAAACCTTTTCTATAATGTTACTTATGCCCTGTTTCTTGTTTCCACAATAGATTTCACCTATTCCTATGAATCAACTATGCTTTATAATTAGCTAGTTTCCCTGTTCTGACTCATATTGTTTTACTTACTGCCTATTTATTTCATATATACCTGTTTTTATGTTTATATTTTTATAATGTTTATTTAAACATTTTTTATATCTATGCATTAGCATTTTTAAAGATACATTTCTGCATTAAATTTTCAACATTGATTGATTGTATTATTTTTTGGACCTCTGCATATGTAAGATGTAGAGGGATTAATTACATGTCTCTTTCTATCTCATGTGTATCCACTCAGTATAATCGTTAACCCAATTAAAATCTAGTTAGCCATTCACCAATGGGAACTAAGTTAGGGGTATATATGCATCCCACACCCATCACAAAGTCACTCCTGATGAAATCGATGAGATGAAACGCGTAGAGTGACGTCTGTACTACTGGCCGGAACCCCTAGAAGCCGATGACATCACTTCCTGTGCAGTTGGAACGCAAACCAGTGACACGCACGCCACGGAAGGAGGGGAACCAGATACACCATCTATCCGGCTGCTAAGATCCACTGCGTGTGATCGAAATGCTTTTAAACTTTTGAAATCATGTGAGTGTAATACCTTTCACTTACCTTTTATAAATTTTTGGTATACAGTCTGCGCTATGTCCAGTCTTCTTTTCTAAGGTCTCTTGGATTCTATATGGGGCTGAGATTGATTTCCTGAATACAGTGTGACATCCATACTCTGGGAAAGATACCTTTACGTGCCTTTAACCTTCTCACACTTGTGAGTACATCTGCATTAGATCAGCCAATTTATTTAATTTGTCACAGCAATATTGCACTATCTATATACATTTTTGTTTTCACATATCCCTGCGCTTCCCGGAGATTCATCCCTACTTCTCAACACGAGGACTGACAGAGCAATCCTCACCGGGTCATAGCAGCACCTGTTTTATGTGTTTGCATAAGTATCACCTTTTGATTATTATTATCACTACGATTATATGTATAGCTAGTATTTTTATATAGAGCGCCACTATTAGATAAGTTTCCTTTTTCACATGCACTGTCTCTACATATCTAGGCTGCACTTATATCTATCTAAGCTACCACAAGCCAATACGAGATGGCAAGTTCAAATGTATTTCAAAACAGGACAAATAGAAATCTGAACCTAGACACGTATTTTAAGGATGCAAACCTATCCTTTAAAGAGGATCAGGATCAAATTAATGCAACCTGTATTAAATTGGAACGTACACTGATTAAAGATACAAAAAAATGGATAGATTTACTATTCTTAAGGAAATATGTAGAATATAAAATTATCCCACGAGGCCTAAGAGTACAAAAAAATCCATCAATGGATTTAAGTGATGAAGACTTTCTGCTAAAATGGAATAATGCACAAGATGAATGTTCTTTTAACCTAATTAAAATCATTATGTCACAACAAGAGAAACACCTAGTGAAATTGGATAAAGAAATAGAAGACTTACGGTTAGAACTAGGATCCTTAGAAAATATAAAAGATTATCAAGAGAGAGACGTAAAAATGCAGAAAAACATTGACAATTTAAAAAAAGAAGTTATCGAGATTAAATTGCAAAAATTCAGGAGGGATCAGGATGATTATGCAAAAGGCATTGAGAGAACATGGAACAAAGGTTCCAAAAATGGGAAGAAATCCCAAATAAGTCCTGATCCCTCGGGGAAAACCCCTGTATCAACATCCACTATGGATACTTCATACAGAGGGAGATTTGCAGATAACTATCCCAAGAACCATGCTGGTTTTTTACCCCAGGTTTTAATAAAGAAAAGTGAAACAATAAAAAATCCTCCAAATGGAGGTAAAGTTAAAGAAAAAACTAAACACCTTGAAATTAAGGACATTATCGAATCGTCAGGGAAGGAAAACTTGAAACAGGGGCAAAAATTGGAGAAACCCTCTTCCTCTTTTTTGGAGCCCAGGGGGTGTATGAGTTCTTGGGAAACCAGGAATCCATTTCACCCCCTGACAACTCAAAAAACAGGCCTCATTCAAAGAAACAAAAGACGCATGTCAGAGGGAGACGAGGGGGAAGATTACGGAAAGACAAGAAAATTACATTAAAGACCACAAAAAATATTTTTAATTTAAGTAATAAAACGTTCACAGAATGCCAGAATAAAGTTATCAGTAAGGGACTCACTTTTGCTCCCACTATTGGACCAAATAAATTTGGTCTTTATGTTGACACACATAAGTTTCTGAGATCACTTACATTAAAAAGATTTTTTGCCAATAAAGATGCAGAAACCAGGAACTGGACAGATAACAAAAAAGCTATAGATTCTAGCACCTCTGAATTTGTACATTCCAAATTTAAACCTAAATCTCAGTTTTTCCCCAAATTTGCTAAAGGGAACCATTTAGAGGTGTTTTTTCAACTAGTTACAAAAGACCTAGAAAATTTGAGTAAAAAAGACAGACAGCACAATAACCTTACAAGGGAGGAGAGAACTGCTCTTGAGGAACTCACAGCAGACAAAACAATTGTAATAAAACCTGCAGACAAGGGAGGGGGTTTTGTAATTATGGACCATAGCTATTATATGCTTGAGTCCAAAAAAAATTTGGGAGATACAACTACCTACCTAAAACTAAAAGGCAACCCTACCAACCTATATAAAATAGAACTGCAGTCTTTGCTTGAGGATGGGAGAAGACGGGGAATACTGGAAGAACATGAGTTTCAGTTCCTAAATGTTGAGGACCCAGTATTCCCCGTCTTCTATTTTCTACCAAAAATTCATAAGAACCTTACACACCCACCGGGAAGACCAATAATTTCAGACATATGGTCACTAACTGCCAATCTGTCTGAATTTATCGACAGTTATTTACAGGATATTGTAAAACAACAAAAATCTTATATCAAAGATACCAGAGACGTAATTATGTTTCTCAGGGATATCCAATGGCAGGATAACTATATATTGGTCACCACAGATGTAACAGCACTATATACATCTATAAGACACACTGATGGATGTAGGGCTGTCCAATTCTTTCTGGAAAAAGACTGGAGAATTCAAGAAGCACAGATAGAGTTCATTATTAAATGTATCCAATTTGTTTTGAATAAGAATTTCTTTTGGTTTTGTGATGAGTTTTTTCTGCAATTATGTGGAACCGCTATGGGGACCAAATTCGCGCCCAGTTATGCGAACTTACTAATGGCCCTTTGGGAAAATCTGTATATATGGTCCTGGGCAGGTCTGGACGCAAATTTGGTAACCTGGCGGAGATTTATAGATGATATCATTTTTGTGTGGAAGGGTACATTGGAGGACCTAGATCTATTCCTCCAGTACCTCAATAACAATGAGTTTAATCTTAAATTCACTTCCACCATGAGTAAAACATCCATAAACTTTCTGGACCTTACTATATATTTGGATAACAATGTTATTAAAACAAAAAACTTTTTCAAAGACGTGGATGCTAACAACTACATCCTACAGTCTAGTTGCCATTTGAATAAATGGATTAATAATATACCATATGGTCAATACTGTAGACTGAAACGTAATTGCACGGATAACAGTGTTTTTGAGGAGCAATCCAACGTGCTGTCCAGAAAGTTTGTGGAGAGGAATTATAATCAGGATGTCATCCAGAAAGCTTTGGCTAAGACCAAGTGTACACCAAGAGAATCTATGCTGGTCCCAAAAGTAAAGGACACTAATAGTGCACTCATCAAGGTACCATTTGTTACACAATACAATAGAGATGCACATAGAATTAATAAAATACTAAACTCTCACTGGCCTATTCTTAAAAATGACCCTATCTTAGGAACTCTTCTACCCGACAAGGTTCAAATGATATATAGAAAAGCACCTAACATTAAAAATAAGGTAGCACCAAGTGCACTAAAAAATGTTAGTTTAAACAGCAATCCAACCTGGTTGGACCCCCCGAAAGGTTTTTTCAATTGTAAATACTGTACTGCCTGCAAATATAGCTCTAACATTATTGATAGCTTTCATTCTAATACTACACAAAAAAGCTACAAAATAAAACAACATTTAAATTGTAGGTCCAATTTTGTAATCTATTTACTAGAATGTGAATGTGGTCTACATATATTGGGAAAACTATAAGATCTTTAAAAACCCGTATATTGGAACACATAGGAAACATAAAAAGAAAATTGACCACACACAGTGTTTCAAATCATTTTTATTTATCACACAATTCAGATCCTAAAGGGTTAAAATTTAAAGCCATCGAACAGGTTATGCCTCACTGGAGAGGGGGTAATAGAGATAAAGCACTGATAAAAAGAGAATCATATTGGATGTTCGAACTAAAAACCATGTCTCCTGCTGGTCTGAATTTGGAATTTGATTTGAAACCTTTTCTATAATGTTACTTATGCCCTGTTTCTTGTTTCCACAATAGATTTCACCTATTCCTATGAATCAACTATGCTTTATAATTAGCTAGTTTCCCTGTTCTGACTCATATTGTTTTACTTACTGCCTATTTATTTCATATATACCTGTTTTTATGTTTATATTTTTATAATGTTTATTTAAACATTTTTTATATCTATGCATTAGCATTTTTAAAGATACATTTCTGCATTAAATTTTCAACATTGATTGATTGTATTATTTTTTGGACCTCTGCATATGTAAGATGTAGAGGGATTAATTACATGTCTCTTTCTATCTCATGTGTATCCACTCAGTATAATCGTTAACCCAATTAAAATCTAGTTAGCCATTCACCAATGGGAACTAAGTTAGGGGTATATATGCATCCCACACCCATCACAAAGTCACTCCTGATGAAATCGATGAGATGAAACGCGTAGAGTGACGTCTGTACTACTGGCCGGAACCCCTAGAAGCCGATGACATCACTTCCTGTGCAGTTGGAACGCAAACCAGTGACACGCACGCCACGGAAGGAGGGGAACCAGATACACCATCTATCCGGCTGCTGAGATCCACTGCGTGTGATCGAAATGCTTTTAAACTTTTGAAATCATGTGAGTGTAATACCTTTCACTTACCTTTTATAAATTCTTGGTATACAGTCTGCGCTATGTCCAGTCTTCTTTTCTAAGGTCTCTTGGATTCTATATGGGGCTGAGATTGATTTCCTGAATACAGTGTGACATCCACACTCTGGGAAAGATACCTTTACGTGCCTTTAACCTTCTCACACTTGTGAGTACATCTGCATTAGATCAGCCAATTTATTTAATTTGTCACAGCAATATTGCACTATCTATATACATTTTTGTTTTCACATATCCCTGTGCTTCCCGGAGATTCATCCCTACTTCTCAACACGAGGACTGACAGAGCAATCCTCACCGGGTCATAGCAGCACCTGTTTTATGTGTTTGCATAAGTATCACCTTTTGATTATTATTATCACTACGATTATATGTATAGCTAGTATTTTTATATAGAGCGCCACTATTAGATAAGTTTCCTTTTTCACAGTAGGTGCAAGACGCCTGCATCGGAAGGCTTACCCTGACTGCGACCTCGTCCCGAGCTTCCTGGTACTCTATTCGGCTAGAATACCCAACCACGACCGCTACGTTCTATTTTCAGAACTTGGTCCTCATGTCTGACTTAGCTTCAGCTAGGCAGACTTTCCAAGCTCCAAAAATTAAGCCGGTTGCTCTGCTATTCGCAACAGAGCAACTTTGAAAAGTCCACCTTTGCATCCCCGACTTAAGCCACTAGATGGTCTGATCTCCTTACATACACACTGCTGAGCTATCTCTAGCATGGAAGTCAGACTAGCGACCAATCAAGCGTGGGAATATTCCCACCAGCCAAACACGAGCCGGTAGCTCACCTGGCTTTACCCAATCAAAGGAGGGGGCGTGCTTAGGCTCGAAAAGCCGGGTGAGTGGGAAATATGAATCAGCCAATGGGAAATGCACCTACCAGCAGCATCTTTCCCCAGCCAACCCATTGCCACCCGTTGGGCAGGATCAACCAGGTCCGGCAGTCCAAAAGGTACCCCAGCGGGGTGCTCTTTGTTCTCCGGATCTGGTACTTTGCCCTTCCCCGCTCACCAAACGGTCTTCTAACCTCCAGACATCCCTTCTCTCCTTTGAACTCCGATGTCTATGCAGACATCCCGGCGCCTATGTAGATACCCGGGATGACTTTATAGACATTAATACATACAGTATTAAACATTAAAACACTTTTAATAAACTCATACGTCTTGGGGAACCTTATATATGTATGGGAAATGGGTCTGGGATATTTGGGCTTGAAAACCGGGATTCTGGTGGACAATGTGTAGCCCCAGTGTAATTTGCCTCGCGAACCCGCAAATCATGCCTGCACGTCGGGGAGAATTACAGGACTACCGGTAACTTTGTCCCCCGAACTCCTGCAAACAAGGCAAATAAATTTGACCCAAATATCGCACCTAAAACTGCCACTCCCAAAGTCTTATGTTTCTGGGCAAAGGGGAACAGGTAAGCCACAAAAGAGGTCAGGTTTTTACTATCTTTACATTGGACTTCCATAACCCACCACGTCTTTATCTACAGACGCGTTCCCGCAAATCATACACTATTTTGGGTAAAATATCAGTATTGCGTTGTATACACTCTGTGGGGATCTGCTACTGCGCACCTTGCGGTGTGCGCTACCCTTAGTATTTCATTTACAAAGTCTGTATCATACTGGTATTATCCGTACTCTGACCCTTATTGGGTCATTTGTTTTACACTATACGGAGCTCATTCATGTCTCAATCCAACAGTTTTCTTTCCAGTCAAACTGGGAGGACTCACAAAATTAAATCATTTATTAATTGCAGATCCTCATACGTTGTCTACCTCATCACTTGTGGGTGCGGTAGCCAATATGTGGGAAGAACCATTAGGAATTTGAAAATCCGCATCATGGAACATTTGCGGTTGATATCTAAGGGGGATCTCAACCATCCTGTTCCCAAACACTTTACCCATTGTCCTCATGGTGGTTTACATAATTTCAGATTTCAAGGTATAGAATTGATCTCTCCAATGCCTAGAGGGGGTAATAGAGTCCAAAGGTTGGACCAACGTGAGGCATTCTGGATCTTTACATTGAAGACCAGGATGCCTCACGGTCTAAACATTGAATGGGACCTTTCCCATTTTTTGTAAAACAAATTTCAAATTTAATTTGCTCATCATCATTGATCGTTGTTACTCTGTTTTTGTAATTATCACTTAAAAAATGATCGTATCTTTTATAATATATCCTTATATCAAGTTTAACATTATACCCTATGCTTGTTGCAATCTATAATGAATTTCTGCATATATCTTTGGTATATAGAAATTATACAAGGTTATAATATGATATTTAATTACTGATTTATTAATATTTAAATTACATGTACATATATCTGTTATTATTATATGTATTTATTTTTGTACCGCGGTCCCTATACTTGTGCCATTATTCATATACAATACATTAGCTTATTAGTTCTTTTGAGTGATGAGAATAAATGTATACAGGCATACCCCGCATTAACGTATGCAATGGGACCGGAGCATGTATGTAAAGTGAAAATGTACTTAAAGTGAAGCACTCCCTTTTTCCCACTTATCGATGCATGTACTGTACTGCAATCATCATATACGTGCATAACTGATGTAATAAACACATTTGTAACAGGCTCTATAGCCTCCCCGCTTGCGAACAGCTTCAGTACAGGTAGGGAGCCAGTATTGCTGTTCAGGACGTGCTGACAGGCGCTTGCGTGAGCTGCCATTTGCCTATTGAGCAATATGTACTTACTCGCGAGTGTACTTAAAGTGAGTGTCCTTAAACCGGGGTATGCCTGTATGTATTTTGTTATGGCCAGTTGGGATTGTGATTGTCAACATGCTTCTTTTTCATTTATTGTTTCTTATTTATCATTAGGTTAATATTTCTTACTTTTTCTTCTTTTTTATTATATATTGTTTTCTTTTTTTTCCCTTCTCCTTTTTGCCTTTTTTTCTTTTCAGGCATTTATCTATACATTTTTAACAGTTTTAGTACATATTGTTCATTGTTCCTTTTTTGTTTAAATAAAGTTTTTGTTGTTTTTACATTTTTTTCGGTCATCAGTTATGCACTGTTTGCCCTGACGTGCGCTCCAGCTACAATGTGGTTGCTCACTTGGGACGTCGTTCCCTGTCCTTTTTCCACCATTAGGGCATGGTGTGCCGTCATGACTGTGCGACGCGACACTGGTGCGCATGTGCGACATGCGTTCCAGCGTGGTTTCGGGCGCGCACTTATGACGTCATTCCGTGTTCAGGGTGGATTGGTGTGGTGTTGCGTCTTGACTGTGCGACGCGGCACTGGTGCGCATGCGTAGCGCATTATTGCAGACTTTTGGCGCGAACTATGGGCTATATCTGGCAGAAGGTACGTGTTTCATTACACACCTTGATAAAGTCCTGCAGGACGAAACGCGTTGGTGCGGCCGTTATATACACCCATGTGTGAGTCCATTTAACCCTCTATTTTATTTTGGAGTTTGCCCATATATTTTTTCATAATAAGCTTCCAGTTGCAGTGCATCCTTTGCTTCCCTTCATCTCTATTGCTTCAAGACATCAGGATTGCACGCAGAGGAACCTTCATCCGGCTTTGGCGTTCCAGATTCCAGTATACCCCCAGGGCAGGTAATGGGGATGTTTATGCACTAAGGGTGGGATGTGCAATATTGACCATCTTTGCGGTAGTCAGGCAGTCTGACCGCTAGGTCTTTATTTTTGCCTCCCCTTATATGATGATGCTATACATATGAGCCTATGGACTAATATAGTTTATTTATTTATTTATAAAATATTTTACCAGGAAGTAGTGTTCCTATTTCTGGACTATCTTTTTCAATTATAAAGATGTATGTGTGCACACACGGTATTTGAGCATCGTTCTACCTACTCTTCGACAATATATTGGGAACAGAGTTACGGGAAACATAACATACAATATTAGAACCAAGAGCTGACACTCACACGGTTTTTCGGGCAGACAGTCGGGCTTCAACTTTATTATGAAGGCCGGCTACCCCCTACTGTCACATATACAACTGTAAAGGATCTCTACCCTGAAGAGCTCAGACTCTTTTTGGTATAGTGAAATAAAGTCAGATTCCTAGGTCACAAAGAGCAGGCTGTGCTATATATTTCCCCTCAACCCCACCTTCACACAAACATGGACTTGTGCACAAAAACAGGGCCGTTGCTAGACCTAGGAAAACCAGGAGCGGAGGGTGATGGCAGGAGCAGAAGGAAGGTGGAGGGTGATTGATTGCAGAAGGTAGGGCAGTAGAGGGCCGGGAGCAGGGCAGGAAGCGTACGACTGGCCGGCTGTGGCAGAGGACGGTGGGGGCTGACCCTGCCTCAACAATCAAACCCGGAAGTGACAACTTCCGATGACTGCCACCAGAGAGGTCCTCCACTGCTCCATAGCCAGGTAAGGAATTTTAAATGGGGGTTGTGAGAGAGGATGAGGAGGGAGGATAACAGAGAGAGTATGAGGAGGGAGGATAACAGAGAGAGTATGAGGAGGGAGGATGACAGAGGGAGGATGACAGAGGGAGGATGACAGAGGGAGGATGACAGCGGGAGGATGGCAGCGGGAGGATGGCAGCGGGAGGATGGCAGAGGGAGGATGGCAGAGGGAGGATGGCAGCGGGAGGATGGCAGCGGGAAGATGACAGAGGGAGGATGACAGAGGGAGGATGGCAGCGGGAGGATGACAGAGGGAGGATGGCAGCGGGAGGATGGCAGCGGGAGGATGACAGCGGGAGGATGGCAGCTGGAGGATGACAGAGGGAGGATGACAGAGGGAGGATGACAGAGGGAGGATGACAGAGGGAGGATGACAGAGGGAGGATGGCAGCGGGAGGATGACAGAGGGAGGATGACAGCGGGAGGATGGCAGAGGGAGGATGGCAGAGGGAGGATGGCAGCGGGAAGATGACAGAGGGAGGATGGCAGAGGGAGGATGGCAGCGGGAGGATGGCAGCGGGAGGATGGCAGCGGGAAGATGACAGAGGTAGGATGACAGAGGGAGGATGGCAGCGGGAGGATGACAGAGGGAGGATGACAGAGGGAGGATGACAGAGGGAGGATGGCAGTGGGAGGATGACAGAGGGAGGATGACAGAGGGAGGATGACAGAGGGAGGATGGCAGCAGGAGGATGACAGAGGGAGGATGACAGAGGGAGGATGACAGAGGGAGGATGACAGAGGGAGGATGACAGAGGGAGGATGACAGAGGGAGGATGACAGAGGGAGGATGACAGAGGGAGGATGACAGAGGGAGGATGGCAGCGGGAGGATGACAGAGGGAGGATGGCAGCGGGAGGATGACAGAGGGAGGATGACAGAGGGAGGATGACAGAGGGAGGATGACAGAGGGAGGATGACAGCGGGAGGATGGCAGAGGGAGGATGACAGCGGGAGGATGGCAGAGGGAGGATGGCAGCGGGAGGATGACAGCGGGAGGATGGCAGCGGGAGGATGACAGAGGGAGGATGACAGCGGGAGGATGACAGCGGGAGGATGACAAAGGGAGGATGGCAGCGGGAGGATGACGAAGGGAGGGTAAGGAGGGAGATGGTATGAGAAGGGAAGGAAGAGAGAGAGAGAATGGGTAGAGAGAATGGGGGAGGGGAAAGGAGAGAGAGAATGGGGAAGACGGGTGGGAGAGAAAAAATGGGAGGAGAGGGGTTCAAGAGAGAGTGGGAGGGGTGGGAGATAGAAAATGTGGAGAGACGTGGGAGAGAGAGAATGTGGAGAGGGAGAATTAGTAGAAGAAGAGAATGAGGGGGACAGAGAGAATTGGGGTATAAAAAAAACAAAGTTTAGTGTGGAGGGTGGCGAGGCACAAGCCTGAAGGTTCCCCATGGAAGTCATTTAAATATACATTGAATATTATATTAGGATATATATATATATAGCACTTGGGATCCTAGTAAAATAGATCTTTCCCTCTCAGTGGTATTGCACACATTCTAAAGAAGGTAGGACATTTTCACTTTTTGAAACTAGCATTGAAGTCAAATGTCACAAATTATTTCCACGTTCACTCAGACTTTGGCAGCTGGTGCTAAATAAAGGTCCAACAGTATGGCCACACAACAATCTGTAACCATACCGTGATCCTTATTCTTATCACCGAAGCCGCTGATTCCCCTACTTCATTAGCAACCCTCGATAATTATTATTATTATCGTTTAGTTGTAAGCCATCAACATATTCCAGAGCGTAGTCAGTGGGGGTAGAGTGGCATCAATTACATAAACTTAATGATATAAAAATAAGGACAAACAAGTGCAAAGAGATACAGAAGGTAATGAGCTCCATGCTCATGGGAGTTTACAATCTAGATTCCCCACAACAGTTGAACCCTGAATACCTACCGCCTCTTCTAGCCCGGCCTCTACACCTTGGGCCGTCCTCTAAAGCAGATACGCTTTCTGCTACCAACACTCCCTGTAACTTGCTGGCACACTGATCCCAGGCGTGCCTGACATCCCCATTGCCCCTGACCCACACCTGAGCTGTTTGGACCCTCCTCAGATCTTGACTATCTCTTCAAGGGCAAAGAAAAAAATCCCTGCCCTACCCCCTGCAGCAAGCATATCTCTCCCCTGTCTGACAGGAGAACTACCCTGCGCCCCTGGAGTTCCACTCCCCTTATCTGCACCACCAAACCCACCTGTACCCTGCCAGCCCCAGCTAGTGCAGCTGGCACCTCCAGTTTTCAGGATTTCCTCCTCCTCTTAGCCATACTTCTACATGCGTGAGAAGACCCTCTCTGTTCCCGGGCTCCTCGCTTCGCAGATCTCTCAGTCGCACACGCGGCACCCCCTCCAACGCTATCTGCGCAGCATGCTCCGCCCAGCATCTTCCTCCGTTTGCCGGATTTTCTTTAACAGTCATTCTGATCCTCTTCACTTTGCCTTGTCAATTCGCACTTCTAGCCATACTTCTGCAGCTGTCTAGTTGGGTTGGAGTTCCTTAAGGAAGACATTATTCCCTTGTAGATTGAAGGGAAAAAGAGACCTCAAATAAGGTAACCTTTAACTATATGACCATTCTCCACCTCCAATCCCCCCACCAAAAGACTATCTACCTCACTTCCTTGTAAATCAACCTCACTTAACCCTATCCTAATTCAGACTCTTGGAATGTAGCACTTTGGCCCCTCGTGGACACAATGAGTGCCTAGACACGCGTACTTTATATCCTCTTTCAGTTCTCTTCCTCTGTTCACCCTGCTCTGTGTCAACTTTTTGTCATCTGAACTGTTAGTTATACTCTTCTATCCCCATTATCTACTGCGTGCCATAGGTTATCTAATGAATCATATATCCACTATAATATGGTTAAAATTACAAGGGAATACATGGGTCAGTCCATCTTTCCTGTGCATTTTTTTAATATCCCTTAATATCCACCTCGTGGACCCAACCTGGAGGCCCCCGGACCCCTGTGGGGACCACTTGGAGGCCCCCGGATAGCCAAGAGAACCACCCGAGGACCCCCAGACACCCATGGGGCCAACAGACCCCCATTGGGACCACCTGAGGACCCCTAGACACCCACGGGAACCACCTGAGGACCCTCCGCCGGCCTCTAGTACAGTATCAATCCTGTGCAGAGAAAATAAAAAATGTTTTTATTTGGGGACACAGAGGGTGGGTTGGGTATTAGTGGGTGGGTAGTACATATTGTAATGTTTATTGGGGGTAAAAATGGTATTGAACAGGACAAGTCCCATGTATGTGCTCAAAATAAAATGCAGGTCACGTGGACACAATAAGTTGTTTGAGGTAGAGGAACAAGGTGCAATCCATGGAATCCTAAAGTGAGAGTGATGCCAATGCTGGGCACTGATGAGAATAAATTCCAGGTCACCAATGTACAAAGTGGAATGTAGAGCATGTGTTAACAGAGCTGTGTCTGTAAGTGTCCCTGTCTATGGAGCTGTGTGAGCCTATTCTGCCTCCCCGTTGTAGACAATGCCAGTACACAGATGTCAATGTAGTATGGTTCAAAGATATGAATGGTATATACAGAGGCAGGCTCACCTAGCTCCAATATTGCTCTGGGGTCCCCTTCGACAACGCTCCACACGATCCACCGCACTGGTGCCCGAAGTCCTGGCGTGCTCCCGTTTGAGCTGTCAAGCTGGCTGTGACGTCACTGAATGCGATTCTCCCGATGGAGGGTCTCCGCGAACTCTAGTCCAACCCCCAGCAGAGCAGCTAGTACCAGCACTAGCATCACTCCCAATTGTGGGTGTAGTCCATTAGGCACAACATAATGGTGTACTGTAATCACGTCCTGTGTCCTTGTTCCATAGCGTGCTTCCAATTACAGTATATGGTCAAATGGTAGAAAAGGGAGAAAAAATTGGGCACTGCTGAAATAGAAATGAGGCTGGTAGTAGGTAAAAAATTAAATCACTTTATTGGGCATATAAGCCAAATTATCTCAAAACAGCACACATCATCTGACGCGTTTCCCGCCTCTTAGGGTGCTTTTTCAAAGAGACAAGTACCCGCTTCACTAACACCCTCTGCCCCCAATAAACCTGTTACAGTATTGTGCCTTAACCTCCTCATTGCATAGCGGCTAGCCGCTAAGGTAATTAAGCTGCTTACATTTTATTTTTATTTATAGTGTGCGTGTGCAGGGGGTCTCCTGAGCTGAACAAAGTTGATTTCAACCTCGGGGACCCCCTACTTCCCGAGATACATGCCCCATTATGGGGTGCCGGTATCTCCTTCAATGTGAAAATCCCCATAACGGGGCCTGTATCTCGGGAAGTAGGGGGTCCCCGGACCTGAAATCAATGCGGTTAAGCTCCAGAGATACCCTGCTACAATACTTAAGTGCTAGAATTTCATTAAATCCCCCGCGATCACCTGTTAGAGGCATGCAGTTAGAGTGACTGATTCAGTCTATCTCTTACTGTGTGTCTCTTACAGACCAGTAAACCCCGGTAGGGTTAACATAGCAGGGACCCCTGCTGTGTCAATCCATGTGGCCATCAGTCTGCTGCGGCAAATTTTGTGAGAATTTCGGGGAAATCTCAAAATCCAATTTGGTAAAGGATCGGATAATGGCCGCTGCATCTGTATCTGTTCCACAGTGGACTTTTCATGTCACTTGTGATGTAGAATCTTGACATTCTACTATTGATCCCACATTAGTGGTGGGGGGGCTGTTAAACTTTTTTTTAAATATGTACAGTATGACTCCCCTCACACCCTCACTTACTTTTATTCTCCAAATTATTCAATTCACACTTTTCTCACAATTATTATTTTTGGTGATAATTCTTTCTTTCTGCAACAAAGAGTTTTTTCTTCATTTGCACCCTCATATGCTGATTTATTTTTAGGGTAGTGGGTACAAGAATATTTTTTTTTTCTTATACTTTTTCTTCATTTACTCACAATATTCCCGTGTTGATCAAATACATCGATGACATTATTTTTTTATGGGAGGGCAATCTCTCTGTCAAAACATTATTGATTTGCTCAATATCAATTAATTGCACATTCGACTTATCTCACAGATTTTATTCATTATTCATTCCTTTTCTAGATCTGATGATTAGCATTTCAGAGAATGGAACAATTAAAACAGATCTTTATATAAAATCTACTGCTACAAATAGTGTACTACACTTCTCAAGTTTTCACCCTGTGGCTGAAAGGAATTCCTTACGGACAATATCTTAGATTACGTAGGCATTGGCCTTTGTGAAAAGAGTACAGGAACCACAACAGACATTCAGGGATAGAGGATATAGAAAATGTTATGTAAATAAGGCATTGATCATGTCTATCGAGCTCATCGATATATCCTTCTGATCCCCCAGTAAATACTGTAAATATAGAGGGTAATAACGATACATGTATTTTATTTTTTGATGTAATCTCATTGTGTTTTATGCTCATTTAATGCCTGTGTATGTTATGTATATGGCTAGACATACAGGGATAATAAATGATTGTTTTGCAAATGTTTTTTTTATGTTCTTTCCATGTATTTAAATGTATTTAAATGTATTTAGCAGCTTTCTTTGTACATTGGTGTGTGTAATTTAATTTTTATTTACTTACATGTAATTTTTAATGGTCATTGCAGTAGTTTATTTCAGGGGCTTACTTTGTAATATTGGCTTATTTTTGCTAGTTAGATTTTGTATGATGGTGGTTACTTTGAAGTTGAATTTTTTTATCAATGGTTTGGATTTAGGAATTGAATAATGATTTGTGTAATTAATTTGGATTGAATTGTAATTGATTTTTTAAATTGATTAATGATTGATGGTACATTTATTTATGTTTACTTGCTTATTTTGTATTTGATTTTGTGGATGGCATTGTATGTTGTTGGTAATTGTTTATTTTATTTTTAACATTTATTTTGCATAGTGTTACATGATGCACAGATTAATTGCATCATGTACACACTAAAATGCAATTGTTTGACATTTGGTACACAGTACATTTATTTTTGTCTAGGTTTGCTGGTTTGTTGGGAGATGAGATGTAATGTATTTAGCTATGTGCTGGATTAATTTTCTGATGGAATTAGCTGTTTTTCAGATTGAGATTTCATGTTTTTATGTCTGCATGTTTGTGTAATCATTGTATCTATAGCGGTTATTAACCGCTAAGGTAATTAAGGGGTTAGGGGACATTACATTGGCTATTTGTATTCTTGTGTATGTTTTGCAGCACCGGAGGGAGACATGGGCAGGATGAGGATGAAGACGGCCTTCATCGTGGGTGCATGGAAAAGGTAAGTGCAATATGTATGTACTGTATTTATTGTGATTCATGTCTTGTAAATGGGCAAATGCATTATTATCCAAATGTGGATAATAGTAATTTTGCCCATTACAGTATTGTATGTGTTAAGGGGCAGGGGGGATGTGTGTTGTTTATTGGGGGCAATTGTCCCCAATAAACATGCTATTGTGCCTTAACCCTTTCATTGCCTTAGCGGATAGCTGCTAAGGTAATGAAGCTGCTTTAATGTATTTTTTATTAATAGTGTGCGGGAGCAGGGGGTCTCCTGAGCTGAACCGCATTGATTTCTGGCTCAGGGACCCCCTGCTTCCTGAGTTACAGGCCCCGGTATGGGGCATCGGATGCTAGTGTCGCCGCCATTTTTATAGCGTCCACATCGCGTCTGGACGCTATAAAGATGGCGGTGACACTGGCATCTGATGCCCCATACCGGGGCCTGTAACTCGGGAAGCAGGGGGTCTCTGAGCCTGAAATCACAGGGGACCCCTTCTCCTGCACACTATTATTAAAATTTACATTAATGCAGCTTCATTACCATAGCGGATAGTCGCTACAGTAATGATTTATTGATTGTGTGTGTTTTGACAGTAGTGCACATGTGTAGGGGGTCTCCAGAGCTGAACCGCATTGGTATCAGCCTCGGGGACCCCATACTTCAGGAGACACAGGCCTGTTATGGGGTGCTGGTATCCCCTGCAGAATTTAAATGTCCCGGTCACGTGACGCGGAAGCTTTAAAAGTGCAGGGGTTACCGGCACCCCATAACGGGGCCTGTATCTCCTGAAGTAGGGGGTCCCCGGACCTAAAACCAATGCGGTTCAGCTCCGGAGACCCCCTGCTCATGTACACTATTATTAAAATGTATTTTCTTAATGCACGATCGCCTGTAACAGCCGTGCATTGAGATGCAGAATCTCCATTCAAATGTTACAGGAGGCTCTTTTTTTTCTATCAGTTATCGTATTTGAACTTTAAGCACGATGATGTTACGCCGTGCTCACCACAGACTAGACGAGACCCCAGTACTGGGATGGGAATGAGTAAACACCAGCCAGAGACACAGGGGTCAAGTCCGGAATGTAGAGTGGTCTTGGCAGCTAGGTCGAGGAAAGCCGAGATCAATAGTCCAGAGAAGCGGTAGTCCAAAGGCAAGCTGGATCGGTACACGGGAAATCACAAGGCAGGGCAAGGCAAGGCAAGGCAAGGCAGGGATCTAGCAGACAGGAGAGGTAAGCACAGGGAACATGAATCTATGCTCAGCCAAAGTGCCAGTGGCACAGCTGAGCATATAAAGGCAGAAAGAAGCAATCCCCAAGGGGGGTGAAGGGGAGGCGCGGCCTCCGCAGGGGCAGCGATAGGCTGGGAAGATACTATGGCAGGTGAGGCTGTTAAAAGCTGATTTTGCTTGACATGTCGCTTGGGAGCGTCGCGCGAGCGTCACACACCGATGACGCGCAACGCGACCAGAAACCAATCCAACGCGCATGCACGCCGCGCGGATAGAGGGCACTGCTCCAGCGGGGGAAGCCCTGCGTGAGGAGGCGCGCAGGATTCCAGTGGAGCGGCAACGGGTGCCGGAGCAGGGGCAGCGATAGGCTGGGAAGATGCTAAAAGCTGATTTTGCTTGACATGACGCTTGGGAGCGTCGTGCGCCCATGATGCGCGACGAGACCAGGAACCAATCCAACGCACATGCGCGCCGCACCGGTAGAGGGCGCCGCTCCAGTGGGGGAAGCCCTGCGCGAGGAGGCACGCGGGATTCCGGGGGAGCGGCAACGGGTGCCGGAGCAGAGGGTGAGAGGCTGCGCGTGCGTCGGCGTGGCCCGAGTCCTCACAGATAACGGTGGGGGGGGGGGGGGAAGCACGCACAATCTGGCAGATTTGAGCACATCCAATCCCGAATGCGCTTAGTGAATCGCGCCTCCAACTTCACTTTTTAGCGGACGTTTTTTTTTTTCAGGCCAGCACAAAAGCTCACAGCTTAGTGCATAGCCCCCACTGAGCGCAAAATAAAAATAGTGATATAAAATGTTAGAGCAATGAAAGAAAAGAAGAAACAATCCTCTGTGATATGAAATATGTAAAGTGAAAGAAATACTCAAAAAGGAATATGTGAGAAAAAAAAGTTCTATACAATATACTGTATGCAATACAATTTCTTTAGAAATAATGCAGCTCCAGAAACAAGACTTTTTCCAATAGTCAGAAAAACAAGAAACAGGAATTTTGAAGTGCAGAATATCATATATCTACCATTATGTGAGTGGTATTAATCTTGACCACCATATCCCTGTTTAATAATTGTAGCAGTGTTGTTTATACCATGCCCTGATATCTTATTTTGATGCACATGGAGCAAAAAAGTTTAAAGCTTAAATCTGGGTGTCAATTTAATATAATTTTAATATTTACAGGCATACCCCGCATTAACGTACGCAATGGGACCGGAGCATGTACGTACAGGTGCACCGACGAGTATTCTAAAATTTGCCTTAAACGTGCCTTAGAAAATCGGGGGCTATCATCAACAAGACCCAGGTACATGCTGGGTACATGCTGGGTACATGCTGGGTACATGCTTCAACATTTCAGGGACATTTCTGCAGATACTAATGGCCCATCGGATTAACGGATTCTATTTGAATGGGACTGCCAGTGACCCCCGCTGTTAATCCGATGGGCCATTAGTCTGTCATCAGAAATGTCACTCAAATGTTGCAGCATGTACCCAGGATGTACCTGGGTCTTGTTGGTGATTGCCCCATATTTGTTTTAGAATACTCGTCGGCTCTACAGTAAAGTGAAAATGTACTTATAGTGAAGCACTACCTTTTTTCCACTTATCGTTGCATGTACTGTACTGCAATCGTCATATACGTGCATAACTGATGTAAATAATGCATTTGTAACAGGCTCTATAGTGCCCCCGCTTGCGCAGAGCATCGGTACAGGTAGGGAGCCGGTATTGCTGTTCAGGACGTGCTGACAGGCGCATGCGCGATCTGCCGTTTGCGTATTGGACGATATGTCCTTACTCGTGAGTGTACTTAAAGTGAGTGTCCTTAATCCGGTGTATGCCTGTAAAGTATTTTGCCTTGATATATAGACCTACAAACAGTAGGCCATGTCCATGGCCTTTCTCTGCAGAAGGATGGCAGATTCTCAGGTCTGGATTAACTGATATTGTCAGAGATGCCAAAGACAGAATATGTTTCCACTTAGAGCATTCTTAATTATTTATACAGTTTAGTCCAGCACTAAATCATATCAAAAAGAGATTACAGATCATAAATTAAGGCAAAGCTGTGAAGCAGTTAGAGGAAGTGGCTGATTGCCGAGTAGTTGGAAGTTAGATTTGGAAGAAAAGAAATCACTTAGGAAAAAAGAAGTCATATGAAAGGACAGGTTTTGCATTCTTTTTATAATGCCTTATGACAGGGGGGGCGCAAACTGGAGGGTGGGGGGGGCGCGTGGCGGTTACAGAGGCTCTTCCCCAAAGCTTTTAAATTAAATGCCGGGGGACCATGTGAGGCCTTTGAAGCCATCTGAATCAAGGTAAGTGAGTTACAGTCAACGCATTGCCATGGCAACGTGGTGGCACATGATGTCACAGGGGTCACATGACGTGACATCACATGACCTGAGGCATCATTTGACACCGCATCGCCATGGCAACTATAAGGACCTCCCAACATGGCTGCCGAGGCAGCACATCTGCCTTTACCAACGTGGCCACCGAGGCAGGAAGTCAGCCTCTATTTGATAAAATTGCCTACACCTGTTTGTTCCTTTATAAGGCTGCATTCCTCTCTCTTCCTTGCATGTGCAAGGTTCTGTTTCCCTGGAGTCGTGGTGTACCCTATCCTGCCTGCCTTGTTACACCCTGTTGTCGATTCCAGCCTGTGACCACAACCTACCTGCCTTCTCCAGCCCTGATCCCGGAACAGTGAACACAACCATCCTACTGTACCTTCTCCTGCCCTGAACTCGGACCCAGACCAGGACCTCACAATTCTACTCTTCAGGATTTGCATCCCAGGTACAGTTCGGTCTCTGCTCTCCACCGATTCCTAGAGGTCTGTTTCCTGGACAGTACAACGCAACGTACGCAACTGTAACATGTTGCAAAGGCCATATGCTATGGACCCCGCAAAGGTGTAGAAGATTGTGTTCCTCTAGGGCCAACTCTTGGGTAAGCACTCCATTCACCTGGCTACATTGGGTTCCGGATTAGCTTCCATCGCCTCTAGCTTACAAAACCTTGCTACCCATTTTCCCTGTGCATCCCCAGCTGATCCATCTTTGGCACCCATCCCTCCACTCCAGCAACCAACATCCATTCTGGTGGTTCTAAAGGAGCCAACTATTCCTGATCATGAATGCTATTCTCGCTCCTCCTCTGGCTGCAGTGGGTTCCTGAATCAATGTCAGATCCACTTTGATTTACAACCATCCTCCTTCAGTTCCCATCACTCTCAAGGGGCGTTTATAATTTCTCTCCTTGCTGGCAAGGCTCTGGCATGGGCCTTCCCTTTGTATGAGAGGGGTTCTCACCTCATTCATGATTCTGCAGCCTCCATCCAGACTTTCCAAAGGGTCTTCAACACTCCAGGTCAGGCTATCACTGCCGAAGGCACTCTTATGCGAAGGGAGTCGCCCGGTAGGCCACTATGCTGTCGAATTCCTGACATTGGCTGCGGAGACCGACTGGAATGAGGGAGTCCTGATAGCTACCTTTCAGCAAGGCCTCTCTGAGACGAGCGAAAAAAAGATCATCAAAAGATAACTCCCATTAAAAGCATTTATTGAGCTCACATGGATAGCTTACAAGTTCAAAAAAACGCACCTACGCGTTTCGCACTCCAGCACTTTATCAAGGTTTTAAAGCGCTGGAGCGTTTAACGCGTAGGTTTGTTTTTTAAAACTGTAAACTATCCACATGAGCTCAATAAATGCTTTTTATGGGAGTTACCTTATGATGATCTTTTTTTCGTCCAGCTGCGGTTGTGCTCCGTTTAACACAGACACATCTTGGACATCTATTCTCAACGGATCCTGCCCACCACGGAATTGCCAGATCACTGAGAGGGCTTCAAAAATTAAAATGCATTAGCCCTTATGAGGGTTGCCCCTCTCACACATTACACTTGTACCAACAGATGCAGCGGCCGTTATTCGAACAAATCACAGAGCCGTTTTCGTGTGCGCTGCTGCACTCCACGTGGCATTAACGCCGCCAATCGCCCCAGGCACCCGTGTTTATCGCGGTTGCTTTGTTTGAATTTCATGGATTCTGTTTCTTTGTGTGCAATGAAATGCAATGAAATGAATTAATTATAATGTGTACAGTACTGTGCTACTGTGCCAATTTCATGTGTTTAAAAACCAGAACACTAAAATGCCATTTTATGCACTCGCGTCTAAAGGCGGTACGGTTGGAAAAAATCCTGCACTATGACATGAGTATTCAAAGGTATACAACACGTGAATTGTTTGAATAATGGCCGCTGCATCTGTATGCGGAGGGGAGGTTAAAATATCCACATGTTTTGGACACCTTATGGGTACCATTAGGGGCTAAACCTCCCCAGCATACTAATATCTGGACTTTATATGTGGATTATTGAAGGCATTCTGGACATTACTTGACTTATTGTTGGAAAGACTTCATAGTGCACATAGAGGGACTGAGCACCATTTCACTTTGGACTGGACTACTTATGTTATCAAGCCCCGAAGGTGAGAATTGTCCGTATTCTATAAAGTGTGATAGCTCTGATCCGATAATTCCCATTGGCCTAGAGTCATCAAAGTCAGATGCAGGTGCAAGTCATCATCTTGGTAACGCTAAAAATAGGGCATTTTTTTTACCACTTCCAAAGATAACATTGGCTACCGGCAACAATATGACAAAATACTGCTGCATTTGCTATTATATGCATACTGAAGGTAAGATAAGTTAAACCAACAAAGCAAAACAAATTACCCCCTCCACCCCCTGTTGAGTACTAGCAAATAGCCCTATTGACCAATTAGCCAAAATGTGGATAATAGAGCTTTGGGCCAATGAAAATACACACATATTAAAGTAATTACCATTAAAAACGTAAATGTAAAAAAAATATTACAAAATATATTTTCAACTTCAACCCATTGATTGTCATGGTGGCTACCGAGGCCCTCTCAATGGGAGCCTAGATAGCCACATTGGGAATCAATGGCAAGCTGTAATGTTAAACTGGATCTAAAACCTATTATAAGGGAAGATCATTATGAAGGGAATGATGAAAATGTACAGACCTTGTGGATAGAAATTAGCAGTGGGGGCTTGCAGCCTTGTCCAAGTGGCCCATTATAAGTGGCAAGACTACTGAACAACTCAAGTTTAAAAGGAAGGAACTCTTACCCTAATGGATTTTATCCTTCTTCTCTCCTCAGGTAAAAAAACATCTCTAAATCCTGTCATTGAAGCCTTTGCTGTGTGTATTATATAGTATATGCGAGTGACAATTCTAGGTAACAACCATATTTGAATGCTGTTTTCTGTCTACCCCTAATCAAATTAAGTGTTGCCACCTAGGCAGGGAACACCGTGTAGAAAACCATCTGTTTCAATGTGCCTCAGATGTGCTAATTAAGCAGACAGAACCACACTGTCAGGTGACTATTTAGGCCTATATAATCCCAGATAGAACAGCCTTATGCTGCCTGCAGCCCATGTCCAAGTGGCCCATTATAAGTGGCAAGACTACTGAACAACTCAAGTTTAAAAGGAAGGTCAAAAGAAGTGAAGAAGTGGACACCCCCAACTGGCCCTGATTCCTGCATTTGAACTATGCTGGGAAGGAGGATATCATCTATACCAGACTGCATCATTACTGCTGTGATGCTGCCTTTACCATTTATATTTGCTGTGACTTCACTTCTTCTCAAATTATGCACTTCTTTTTCCAGCCTCAGTATGTCTCTAACTCTATTCATATATCTCCATCTCTCCTTCATTCCCCACTTCTCAGTTCACATGAACTCCTTTCTTACCTGCGTCCTCTGACACCATACAGCTATATCCCCTGTACTAAAAAACACCCCTACAAATCATCCTCACACATCCTCTTTCTATCCATGCTTCTCCTCCTTGCTTCTGGTGATATCTCTCCCAATCCTGGTCCCTGTCTTATTCCTACATGCGCTCGTCCTCGCCTGCCAATTGCAACCTCTACTCCTGGTGTCAACCCCTCCAACCTCATACCCATCCCCTGTCACCCTCCCTCCTCTCTCCCTTTCTCCTGTGCCCTTTGGAATGCTCGCTCCCTTTCTAACAAGTTCCTCTCTGTTCATGACTTTTTTCTCTCTCACTCTCTGCTCCTATTTGCTCTAACTGAGACCTGGCTCACTCAGTCTGACTCTGCTCTGGAAGCTGCCCTCTCCTATGATGGCCTTTCCTTCTCCCACACTCCGCGCACTGATGGCAGGGGTGGAGGCGTGGGGCTCCTGCTTTCCTCTCTCTGCCGTTACCGAACCCTTCCTATTCCTCCCTCTCTTGCTTTTCCCTCCTTTGAGGCTCACACTGTCCAGATTTTCTCTCCTCTCCCTGTCCATGTGGCGGTCATCTATCGCCCACCTACATCTACTCATCCCCCTTCTTCCTTTCTCTCTCACTTTGAATCCTGGCTCTCTTTCTTTCTCTCCTCAGACTCCCCTGTTTTTCTCCTTGGGGACTTCAATTGCCACATTGATGACCCCTCTCTCCCTTGGGCTTCCCGCTTTCTTTCTCTAACTTCTTCTTTTGGGCTTCAACAGTGGACTGCAGCCAGCACCCACAAGGATGGCCACTACTTAGACCTGGTTTTCACTAAGAACTTCTCTCTCTCCGATTTCTCCATTTCCCCTTTTCCTCTCTCTGACCATCATCTCATCTCATTCTCTCTATCTCGCTTCTCCCCTTCTCCACCTCCATCTACCCCCGGTTCTGCAGAAACCTGCGCTCGATTCACTTACCTGACTTTGAGTCCACTTTACTCTCCTCCCTCTCCTCCCTCTCCTCTCTCAGCTCTGCTACAGACCCCGACAACCTGGTCAGGAACTACAACTCTGTCTTGTCCTCGACCTCTTGATCTACATGCCCCGCTTTCTCTTTGCCGTCCTCGCCCTTCTAACCCTAGACCCTGGCTAAATTCTCACACACGCATGCTGCGTTCCTCCACTCGTTCCTCTGAACGCCTCTGGAGGAAGTCTCACACTCTTGCAGACTTCGTTCACTACAAATTTATGCTATCCTGTTTCAACTCTGCCCTCTCGCAAGCTAAACAAGTCTACATTTCTGCACTAATCAACATGCACAAGTCTAACCCACGCCGACTGTTCTCTGTCTTTGATACTCTACTCAAACCACCCTCAGCTGCCTCTCCTTCCTCCATCTCCGCTCAGGTCTTTGCTGACTATTTTAAGGAAAAGGTGGAATCCATACGTCAGAACATCCCCTCTGTTTCTTCCTCTCATCCTACACCTCTTCCTAACTCTCCTCCTGCCTTCCTTGACACTTTTTCCACTGTCTCAGAGGAGGATGTGTCACTGTTGATCGCCTCTTCTCCCTCTACCACTTGCCCTCTTGACCCCATTCCCTCCCATCTCCTAAAACCTCTTGCTCCTACTATAATCCCTACGCTCACACACATTTTTAACTCCTCCCTCTGCTCTGGAACCTTTCCATCCTCCTTCAAACATGCAACAGTCATACCATTACTCAAAAACAGCAAGCTTGACCCTACCTGTCTTTCTAACTATCGACCTGTCTCCCTCCTGCCTTTTGCCTCTAAACTCCTTGAATGTCTTGTATTCTCTCGCTTGCTCCATTTTCTCAACACCTATTCTCTCCTAGACCCTCTACAATCTGGCTTCCGCACTGCTCACTCCACGGAAACAGCACTCACTAAAATAACTGACGACCTCCATGCTGCCAAAGACAGAGGTCATTACACTCTGCTCATATTACTCGACCTCTCTGCTGCATTTGACACCATGGACCACCCTCTTCTCCTTCATATTCTCCATACTCTTGGTATTCGGAACAAAGCTATATCCTGGATCTCATCCTACCTCTCCCATCGTACTTTCAGTGTCTCTTCTGCTAACACCTCCTCCTCTATTGATCTCTCTGTGGGGGTACCCCAGGGCTCTGTCCTGGGACCTCTTCTCTTTTCTCTGTACACACTCTCTCTAGGTGACCTAATAACATATTTTGGGTTTAAATATCACCTCTATGCTGACGACACACAAATATACTTTTCAACACCCAACCTTACACCTGCTGTACAAACCAAAGTTTCTGAATGTCTCTGTGCTATATCATCCTGAATGGCCCTCCGCCACCTTAAACTCTACATGGCTAAAACAGAGCTCCTCATACTTCCTCCCAAACCTGGCCCTACTACCTCCTTCCACATTACTGTTGGAAATACGATCATTCACCCAGTAGCCCAAGCACATTGCCTAGGGGTCACACTCGACTCCTCTCTCACATTCGCCCCTCACATTCAAAACATTTCTAAAACTTGTCGCTTTTTCCTCCGCAATATAACAAAGATACGCCCTTTCCTCTGTTGCTCGACTGCTAAAACTCGGACTCAGGCCCTCATTCTCTCCCGTCTCGATTACTGTAACCTCCTGCTGTCCGGCCTTCCTGCCTCTCACCTGTCTCCCCTACAATCTATCCTAAATGCTGCTGCCAGAATCACTCTACTCTTTCCTAGATCTGTCTCAGCATCTCCCCTCATGAAATCACTCTCCTGGCTTCCGATCAAATCCCGCATCTCACACTCACTCAACTCACATTCTTCTCCTCACTTTTAAAGCTTTACACTCTTCTGCCCCGCCTTACATCTCAGCCCTAATTTCTCGCTATGCACCATCCCGACTCTTGCGTTCTGCTCAAGGATGTCTTCTTTCTACCCCCTTTGTATCTAAAGCCCTCTCCCGCCTTAAACCTTTTTCACTGACTGCCCCACACCTCTGGAATGCCCTTCCCCTCAGTACCCGACTAGCACCCTCTCTATCCACCTTTAAGACCCACCTTAAGACACACTTGCTTAAAGAAGCATATGAATAGCACTGTGAATATTCTGAACACATGATACATAAAGCTTGGCCCCCTGCAGACGCACTTACCAGAACTCCCTACCTACCAATTAGACTGTAAGCTCTTCGGGGCAGGGACTCCTCTTCCTTAATGTTACTTTTATGTCTAAAGCACTTATTCCCATGATCTGTTATTTATATTATCTGTTATTTATTTGATTACCACATGTATTACTACTGTGATGCGCTATGTACATTAATGGCGCTATATAAATAAAGACATACAATACAATACAAAGAATAGGTTTGTAGAGATATGCAACAGTATAAACTACGAAATATCTTAATGGAGAAGGCATCAAAACTGGGTCATGTTTGCATTATGGGTGATTTTAATTATACAGACATAGAGTGGGGCAATGAGATTAGCATTACAACAAAAGGAAATGTTTTTTTGGGGATGCTTAAATACAATTACATGACCCAAATTATTGAGGAATCAACCAGGAGAGGAGACATACTGGATTTGGTAATATCAAACAATGCAGACGTAATAACAAATATTGAAATCTGGGAAAATTTGGGTAACAGTGATCATAACATGATATCACGTGACCCTGCAGCATAATTTGACGCTTGATACAAGGTGTAGGGGGGAGAGCAGGCAAGGGGGCACAGGGCAAAATGTTTGCGCACCCCTGCCTTATGATATAAAGAGTTGTCTTTTTAAAATGGAGCACAACTGTAGCTGGGCAAAAAAAAAGATCATCAAAGGGTAACCGTGACCGTGACCGTGGGAAGCAAAAGCATAGGAGATACCGGCATCCCATAACGGGCCCTGTACCTCGGGAAGCAGGGGTTCCCCGAACCTGAAATCAACGCAGTTATGCTCCGGAGGCTCCCTGCTCATCTACACTAGTAATAAAATGTATTTTACAAAACATAAATTTCGGGCAAGATTTGCCAGGGAGAGGCGGCTCACTCTGAGCAGCTCTCGCTGCAGCAGAAAGAAATCGCCGTGTTAGGACTTTTCAGAGGGTCGATCTTCACGCCGCCGGCAACTCGCCCATTTTGTGAATTTTGCTATCATAGTTAATCAACGTTTTCTGAATACCGTGATAGCAACGCTCACAAAAACGGCAATTTAAATGGGCCGGTGATTTTTTTTTATGAACCTTTACTGCATAGCCCCCTAAATTGTGTAAGGTAGTAGAATCAGAGCAGGGTGTTATTTCTCTCCAGAAGGACTTGGATAAATTGGAAATCTGAGCTGGTAAATGGCAGATGAGGTTTAATACAGATAAATGTAAGGTTATGCATTTGGGAAACCAGAATAAACAGGCAATTTACAAATTAAATGGGAATAAATTGAGGGAATCCTTGATGGAGAAGGATTTAGGAGTGCTTGTAGACAGCAGGCTTAAAAATCATGCCCCAAGTCATGCAGTAGCTACAAAGGCAAACAAGATCTTATCTTGCATTAAATGGACAATGGATAGAAGGGAAGTAAACATAATTATGCCCCTCTATAAAGCATTAGTAAGACCAAGTAGGGGGAGTCTGGATCAACCAGACATCCATCCAGTATATAATACTTTATATATGAGAAAATATGGTATAATCATGGAGGTACCTTATCAGCAGCAGGTATAGGGAGACTAGTGTCTATTGTATCCTGTCGGGTACACAAGTAGCAATTACTGACACAAAAAATTATCTCGCACACACATACAGTAGTAAGACCACAATTTAGGGCACAACTCCATAGAAAAGACATTACGGAATTAGAGAAAGTTCAGAGAAGAGTCACCAAATTAATAAAGGGGATGGATAACCTGATTTATGAAGAGAGATTAGCCAAATTAGATTTGTTTACATTAGAAAGCGGCGTCTAAGAGGGGATATGATAACGGTATAGTACAAATATATTCACGGACAATACAAGAAGCTTTGAAAATAACAATTCATCCCTTAAGGTAGGAGGAAAGGAGATTAAACCAGCAACAATTAATATCTTTAAAAAAAAAAGTTGGACATCTTTTTAGACGTGAAAGGTATACAGTGATATACCAAATAAGTAAACATGGGAAGGATGTTGATCCAGGGAGTAATCGGATTGACAATATTTGGAGTCAGGAAGGAATTACTTTTTCCCTTATGGAGATATCATTAGATGATATTCCACTGGGGTTCATAGTTTGCTTTCCTCTGGATCAATATACTGTAAGTACAAATATAGGGTAATGTATATGTCATCTAAATTTAGCATAGGTTTAACTTGATGTACATATGTCTCTTTTCAACCTCATCTACTATGTAACTGCGAAAGAAAATTGGGTAACCTACTGTAAGGAGTCGCTCTGTGGGCATACCCGCTGCCAGCGCCTCCTTATCTCTCTTACATGCCGCCCAGGCTCCCCGGCGGCGTACCTCGCTCCTTGCGGCTCCCTCTCCCGCTGCCCCCACACTTCCGGGTCGCACGCATCACCCCTACGGGCGCGCGCGGACACAGGCTGCCATTTTCTGGTGCCGGGTGCCTGACTCCACCCCCGATGACGCGGCGCACACTCCACGCGCTTCCTTATCTCTTCCCCGTCAGGTCCGCCCCCCAGGCCCTTCTCTCCCATCAGGCTCTTCTCCGGGCCGCTCCTCCGCTCCTCCCCTTGCTGTGACAGGCCCCAGCTACCCAGACACCTTTCCCCTATCAGGTCCTCCCCCGGGCCGCTCCTCCGTTCCTCCCCTTGCTCCAATAGGCCCCAGCTTCCCAAACACTTCCCTCTTATCAGGTCCTCCCCCGGGCCGCTGCTCCGTTCCTCCCCTTGCTCCAATAGGCCCCAGCTTCTCAAGCACTTCCCTCCTATCAGGTCATTCCTCTGACCACTCCTCCGTTCCTCCCCTTCCTCTGATAGGTTCCAACCCCCTATTTAGTCTCCCTTCACCATTGCCTCCTTGCTCTGCATAGCTTCTGTACTTTGGTGCTGTCTGCTGTTGCCTTGCCCCTTTTGTCTTTCAGTCCCTGTTCCTGTCCCTGGATATTCTACTGACCTCCCTGGATATTGACCTTTGGCTTTGGACTTTGTTTATGCTGCTCTCTGGTACCCTTAGACTTGGCATTGGACCCTTTACCTTGCAGACTTCTATATCCCTAGGACACGGCTTACACACAATCTACTTCGCTGCTCTCTCCACTCCACGACCCAGGCTTACGGACACTCTACTACGCTGCTCTCTCCATTCCACGACCATTGGCTTACGGACTTTACCTACCACCGCTGGAGTTGGCAAGTACGGTACCCTTTCTATTGTTGTAACCCGGACCATCTACGCTACTTCCACACTCCGGCCGTGCCCCCGTTTACTGTTAGGTGTGTGGTATTATCCCTTGCCACCTCAGTCCCGGGGTCTCGTCTGGCTTGTGGGCAGGCCGAGCGTTACACCTACTTCACCCTGGATAAAGGATGTTCTCATCTTCAAAGCTGAAACCCCCTGGAACCAATCCCCACAAAACCCAAAACCCATAAAAAAACAATTCAACAGACACTGGGGGTTAATATGTAGTTAAATCTGTTATATGTTATGTTTTATCAACGGAAGACTCTTTTGCAGCACACTCGCAGGATATCATAGTTATTAGTTAGTGGTTTCCAATATGGTTTTAATATAATTATGACGTTTCTCCTATAATAATATGTAACTTTATAGATCAAAGATATGTATATCTTATGAACAGCTGTATAAACATATGTGTCTGCGAGAGTTATGTCTGTTTATTATGGACTACTCAGGAGGGTGATATTGTGACTGTTTTTAATTTGGATGCCCCTTTACATGGTTTCCCTTTCCATTAGCGCTGATGTATTCATACATTTCTTACCGATATAGAAAACAACGTGTCAGGTGTAATGCGTGGAGGATATCCTAGAACTAACGCCATGGTATGATAATTAATCTATGACGTACAGCCTGATTAGCATCTGACTTGTTCTTCCCAGTTCAGCAGACACCAAACAAGTTTTTAAGCAGCATCAATCTCACTTTTTGTTATTTCACCTGACGAAGGGAGGATTGTTCCTCCTGAAAATGTTGTGCTCCCTTTATTGCACTGGTGGTTAAATAAAAGTTGGGTATGGCAACCGAGTCTTTTTAGACAATCATTGATTTTTCTTTTCTGTTCTTGACTTTGCGCTCACCATACCGTGTACACCATTTCCATACGAGGATTACGGGAAATCTCTCTTTTACGGTGAAGCAGCAGCAAGAATTCGGGCCAGAATACTTTGCTTTATTTCGCTATTCTATATAGAGTTATATCCTCTATTTGCAGGGATCACTATTTTATTCTATTGATCCAGGCAGCGCCCCAGTCCCATTTCTCTATACCGCTGAATATGTTACAGATCCCTTGAGTACAACTACTTCTTTCTCTTTTTATATGTTATATACAGTAACTCTATTTCATGTTGTTTTAGCTTAATTTTCTTATGTGTATAATTGGAACAGGTCAGGAGCACAATATCCTCACAGGGTATGAGGAAGGAAGGAGAAGAACACAAATATTGTACTACGTTTTCAAATAGATATGGATCTTTGGGGAGAATAATCAATGCACTCACAAGTGTAGCAGTTTGTAAAGTGTTTAGCCTGGTATCTATAAGAGTACTTGATGACTACTTCATAAATCACTATCAGATGGCGGCAACCTTCTCAAAGAGACATTGAAATGGACATTCAGATGTAGTAAGGTTTACTGCCTCTGTGGCCGCAGACCAACAGGCTGAAATCTGTGGCCTGTGTGCAGCATGTATGCGGCCCCCGAAAAAAGTACATTTTGCAGCCTGAAAGGATTAAAGCAGTGTTAATCATCCCGGACCAGACAGTCTGTAATAGCTACACCGAGGAGTATCTGAGAGAAGCAGCCTCTCTATGTTTCCCTGATCAGCTCTCCAATGTTTTATTATTTTTTATTTTTCTATGCTTTATTGAAGCACTGGTTACTTCTCTTCAAGCAACGGAGGATCCTGGACTTCTTTTCATTAACCTGAATTTGTTTTTGTGCCATTAGGCATGGATTGTTTTTTAATGGTTTTTGGATTCAAGTTTGGGTCAAGTTAAGGGTCAAGCTGAGGACCATTGCTTTGAAGATCAAGTTGAGGATCATTGCTTTGAGGATCAAGTTGAGGATCATTGCTTTGAGGATCAAGCTGACGAGATTAGTGCAACTAAGGATGACGAGGATGAAAGCCTTCACCCCGGCAAGGGTATAGAGTGTCCATTGATTGCCAATGTGGGTATCTGTGCCCTCATTGAAGGCCACTGTAGCCACAGTGACAATCAATTAATGAAATGGCTAGTGTTTGTTTTTCTTGTATTATAATTTGTATTTAATTTTATGGTGTTTTTTGTATGTTTTTGAATGGGCAAAAGCGCTATTAGCCATGTTTGGCTAATAAACTATTGGCCATTACTGTGTGTGGAGGAGGGGTGTTTTATTGGGGGTAGAGCGGGTGTGTGAAGGGGGTATTTGACCTTGGTTGGGTGGTCAAGCCTCCTGGGGTGGGGTTACCAGGACGGGTTAATCCCTTAATTACCGTAGATATTAAGGGGTTACTGTCCACTGTAACGATGCGGGGCATGTTCCTTCCTTACCTGTTTACTTCTAATCGCCGCCCTCTAGCTGCGAGTCAAGATCCTGTGTCTTTAAGGATTCTGAAGTAAACTACGCCATCTTGCTTCCTGGCAAATCCTGCCCTCTTCCTCCTGACAGGAAGTAAGCCTTTCTTTTACTCTCTCTCTTTGCTATTAGTCATTTGCTGCCTGCCCTGGTGCCTGCTAGTACCATCATTGCATGCCTGGACCACCTTGGGACCTTTACTCATCTCCTTTGGATTCCGGAAGACTGGGACAGTCACTCATATACTACTGAGGTTAGTTTACTGTCGGGTAGTGTAGGTACCTGCTTAGTAGGGTTCACCTTGACATGGTAGCAGGCTTATAATTCCTTGGCCAATGGATTAGACTACGAACCCTATGTTATATTTAGTTTCGCTGCACCTTGCTATTTCTGGCACTATGCCTTTAAGGAGGCTGGACGTCCTCCAAGAAGCAGTCCCCTTGTTGATGTTACCTTGTGCTCTGGACTCTACCTCCCCGGCTCCTTCCATGTCCATGTTCCTTCCATGTTTCTGTTCATGTTCCTAGTTCCATGTCCCTAGTTCCTGGTTCCCGTTCCAGAATCCTGTGCTGAAGCGTTGGCTTCCCTCTACCCCCGCATTGGTGCCTGAGAGCGCGTGCACTCCCGCTCTGCTGTCAGAGCATGCGCGCACGTGCAGCTGGAACATACGTGTCTCTGAGCCAGGCACCGCACCTCTGGACGCGTCGTGCATTATCCTGCGCGCAGCGCGGTCACGTAACTACGTGTGCCGATCCCCAGCTGCGCGGCAACTTACTACCTTCGTATCTCCTGCGGCATCCCCACCTCGCTATCGGGTCCTTCCCTTTCTCTCTTGCTTGTGTGGAGAGCACAAGCGTGACATTCACTAGATAGTGTTTTAGTGGTTGGGCATCGGCCCTTTCTTGGATGTTGGTTTCTGCTGAAGATGAGGATGAGGATGGCCTTTACTATAGGGTGTCCATCGATTGCCAATGTGTGTGTTTGTGCCCCCATTGAGGGCATAGGCAGCCACAGTAACAATCAATGGATTTAATGGCTAGTGTTTGGTTTTATTGTAATGTGTATTGTATTGTAATTTATATTTTATTTTACTGTAATGTACAGTATATTTGAATGGACAAAAGCGCTATTAGCCATATTTGTATTAATATATACACCTATATATTTGAGGTGGAAATTTCCCCTGATTAAGTTCCTGTGACCGGAACGAAATGCGTAGGATTGTTATATTTCTATGTCTTAGGTAACCCTTGTAGTGCATCACCCCTTCCAACCTGCTCCAGTGCGGTTTATAACTTTAGAGGAAAATTACTCTGGGATCCGGTTAGCTTGATCAGCTGGAGTAGCTGACGGCCTTTCCCTCTATCCTCTAACGTCACTGAAACGGGATCAAACAAACATCACGTGATCTGGCCAGTGGAGTTGAGCTGATCACACAGACGCACAGGAGAGAAGAGGGAGACGCCGGCTTTTCCCTTCCGCTTGCTAATACGGTGGCACACACCCAAATGCCTATTGTACCTGCTACATTGTAAATAGCTACTTGTCTTTTGCGTATAAACCTTATCCAACAGTACTTTACTATATTGTTTTTTTTCCATGATCCACAGGATCAGTGAAAGTTGGGACTTCACATATACAGTACAGTACGTACTAACAGGAGCATCAATGATAGATTGCATATACAGTGACTACCATCCACTGTTTTGTCTTTGTGTGAGACCTAAGAAACTGTGGCAGCACTTTGGGACATTTGTTTTCTTGTCTTATACTGAATATTTGCGCACCTTTATCTTTTTTGAATATTTATATATATATATATACACACATACACTTTCTTTGGGCCTGCCTTTCTCCCTCACTGTCCTGCCGGTTGCTGCGGGGGGTCCAAGCCGGCACTGGTCGGGCCTCTTGTTGCCGCATTGTGTCTCCCCAGCTGCTGGCAAGCCTCCTACACTGTCCCACACCCGGCCTCTCTCATGCTGGTGCGCACCGGACGTGTGCACTGCAACTTCTGGTACACGACGACGTTACAGAGAGGCCCACTATGGGACAGCGCAGGAGGCAGGCTAGCAGCTGGGAGGATACCCGGCGGCAAGAAGAGGCCTGACCAGCGCCGGTTGGGACCCCCTGCAGGCACCGGCAGGACAGTGAGGGAGCGAGGCAGCAGCATGGGAGCGTCAATCTGCAGAAGGAGGATGTAGGTGCTGAAAAAGCCGCATGCGCCGCAGGTTGCCGACCCCTGACCTAGACAAAGTATCTTTTAATACATATACAATTAAAAAAAATGAGACAGGTCCTTCGAAGAGCTGCAAAGTAGAGGCTACTTTGGCATAATTCAATGTATCCATGGTGTATTAACCTAAGTGAGTTAAAAAGTTATACATTTATTATGAGAGCGAATGGAGTGAATAATAAAAAAACATAATTATAAAAAGCACAAGATCTAGGCTAACACTGAGATAAGGAGAAAAAACGGCAGTGCACTGCCAAGAAAACCAGGAGGAGGCTCATGGCAGCAGAAGCAAAGATTTATTTATGCCATAAAAAGATTGGACAATTGTCCCCCCTAGCCCCAACAAGTAACCACCTACTGCTGCGACACACTTTATTCGAGCAAATACCCAGTATGTACCTGGCAGATACCTGGAATGCGCCGCTCCTCACCTCTGACAAGCCCCGTTGCGTTTGCCTTCCCAGCCTGGGTTCATGCCTGGCTGACGGGCGGCTGATCTGTTAAATGATAATGATTAGGATTTAATAGGCTGCAATGCTTCGCGTGTCTACCAGATGGCATAAATTCATGAATTGTAATGCAGTATATATATATATACTGTGCAGTATTGCAGCCAGCGGGAATAAAATGCTTCAATCCCTGCCTGGAAAATAACGCAATGCACTCGGGCAGAAAACAGTCACAAGCCTCAATACACCCGAGTATACCCGAATTCGTGGGACTAGTCGAGCTCGAATAAAGTGTGTCGCCAGTGTACTCAGAGAGAAAGGGCATAGAGCCCAAAACGCGTTGGTGGTTACTTGTTGGGGCTAGGGGGGACCTTTGTCCAATCTTTTTATGGCATAAATAAATCTTTGCTTCTGCTGCCGTGAGCCTCCTCCTGGTTTTCTTGGCAGTGCACTGCCGTTTTTTCTCCTGTTCCTGCTCCTGTTACTGGTGGACTGCACGCTATATATTCCTGCTGAAGAAAATTCCCCTGGATTCTGCAATTCAAAAGGGAGTTATACCTGTGGGTTGCCATACCCCTTCATTCTCACTATATGGGACATTTATTGTACTATTCTTTATTGGTGCCTGTGGCATTAAGTACTAGTCCCTTAAACTCTATTAGGGTAACTTTATTGTGTTATACAGATTATTAAAGCTTCTCAACTGCAGATGTTACGAATACACTAAGGACTTGTCTTTCTGATGCACTGGCGTTCTACACATCTAACCCTGAGATAACATTTTAACATTTAGCGCATACCTTCGACGTTAGCATCTCCCGGCATCCTCCCCCTGCAACTCCTCTCAATATGGCTGCACGGCTTGTGTACCGGAACGCTACTTGACGTCATGCAGCACCAAGTTGCCATGACAACTGGACGCCTTCTGGAGCCGAGGAATACAGTGATGTCACGTTGTCATGACAATACGGCGTCGCGTGACGTCATGTAGTGCCCAGTTGTCATGGCAACGGGCGTCACGCGCCACTGTGCCATCATGAAGGTTTCCAATTGTCATGGCAACGCGGCACCATTTGACGCCGCAGAGCCATATTGACAGGAGTTGCAGGGGGAGATGCTGGGAGGATACCGGCGTTTTCTGGAGACGCCACATTGCACGCCACCACCCAGAGGTTTACAAGGTAAATCCGTAGCCTGGAGATACGCAGCCAAAAACCCATAGTCTCCGGGTCAAACCCGGAGTGGTGCCAACCCTGGGGGTAATTTTAGCAAAATGATAAACAATTAACAAATATTTCAAAACAACATCCTCAAAAGCCTGTATATTTATATTTGCAGAACAAAAGACTACTGATTTAGAGTGTTTGATAATGCAGATTGAAAATTCATGTCAAAACGATTCAGGTGACGGACTTGGACTGTTTCATGTCTAACCGTTGTTGTGCTCCTGACCCTATTATTTTGCTAAAGACATCCTGGGGAGTCTTTTTTGTGGAGTTGCATTCCCATATGGGTTGGATTGTATAATTTTATTGCAAAATCACTTATTCACTTGTGTGAAGTTTCTTGCACTTAAACTGTTTTGTTATGTATATAATGGCAGTTATAATGATCATTATGTTCATAGGCAAGATGTGGCAAATGTCAGCCTGAAGTGGCTGTTAAAAAATGTGATAAACGTGATATAAAATGCGGCATTTTGTGGCGTTAGGTTAGTTTTGATAAATATTGTGACTTTGTCACACATCAAAATTCGTAGTATTTGGTGCTACTGTAGTCCCGATATTTTTATCTTGCACGTTAAAATATTTGCTATTTTTTACCAGTACCAAGTTGATGACTTGCACCATAAAAATGAAAATAAAATTCTCCTGTAATACAACATGTTTTGCAAACAGACTGATGACGCTACCCCAGAGTCTTAATTCCTGTACTCAATCGCTGAATTGTCCTAGAAGTGAAACATTTTGTGCACTCCGAGTGGTGCTGGTATGGAATATCACTACTTTTTATTAACACATTTACTTCTAATTTTAAGCTGGAGTTCACATTATATTGCCCCAGTTTTTTTTTTAACATAATCAGGCTCTCCTGAAATAGGCAGAGTACCCCAACTTTTAAATAAGCATTTAATCTAATAATGCCAATTAACTGCGGCCTTAACTCCTCATATTGCTCCATTTGTGCATCCACATCAAATAAAAAAAAAACACTTGTGAATGAGTTCTCTTAGTATTTAAATATATATGTTAAGCTACCTCAGACACAGTGTTTTGAATGCAACAAAAGCAGAAACTGACATTTCCCATTATAATACAAGGGTCATTTAGCGTGTTTCCTAAATGCTCTCATCGGCTTCTATTCAGCATGTTGAGAAAGTGCGTAACAGTTAAAGATATACAGATGTAGTAGATGTAGCTATACAGATGTAGCAGTGCTAACTGTTTTTGGGGCTGCAGCCACCCGCTGTCACGTGACCCCTGGTGGTCATGGCACCGGAAGCATGGACCCCCTGCAGCGCGATTGCAGCAGACACTGTCTCCGTGCTGCAGACTTTTGCTTCTTCAGCAGTGAATCTTACTACATCTGCTACATTCATTGACACATGAAAATAAATTGGTTGATATGTATGTGTGTGTATATATATATATATATATATATATATATATATATATATATATATATATATATATATATATATATACTGCTGCGGCCGAGTTTATTCGAGCATTTGCCCGTTCTCAGCCGCAGCAGTAACCTGGCGCGCGCCGGAGGGTGCCGGGCGCGCGCCAAAGCAGCGGAAGAGCGCCCTCCGATTGGGGCGCTCTCCCTCCCGCTGCCGGGTCCGCCGGGTCCCCCGGAACCCCCTGCCGCCGTCCCCCACATCGCGGGACACCAGGGCTCCCTCGGGGAGCCCTGGACGCGCGTGCAGGGGGCGCTGACACCCGATGACGCGTGACCGCGCATCGGTGACGCGCGGCACGCCGAGGGAGTGGGGCTAGCAAGCCGGGGCATCCCCCGGCTTGCGGAACTAGCCCTGCTCGGATTAAACGTGTCGGTAGTGTATATAAAGCAGAAAATAGCCGTGTTAGTCCAGTGCAGAATAAATGAGTTCTTCAGTATTAGGGGATACCTTTTTTATTGGACTAACAATTTATGTCAATACTGATATACACAGGAATCTATGGCTAAAACAGTGTAGAGAGAAAAAAAAACAACAACAGATATGTACTGTAGATAAGGTAGACCTTTCCTGGCTTCAAACACTTTTAACACCCTACCTTATCTACAGTACATATCTGTTGTTTTTTTTTTTTTCTCTACGCTGTTTTAGCCATAGATTAATAATAATGAATAATAATGAATGATAAATGTACTTAAATGTCATGATGCTAAAATTTCAACAGATGTGAGTAAAGGTGGCATGCGACCATATCATGAATGAAATGACCACATGCTCACACATACCCACCTCACAATTGATATATAATATATTGAATAATAAATGAATGAACCAATAAGGGCTGCAGAGATACTAAACTAAAAATTCCTAAATTGCATAAACTGGGAGGGAAGAGGGAAAGGATAGGGGGGGGAAGGATGTGGGAAGGGGAATAGGAAAGGGGGGAAAGAAAGGGATAGGGAGGGAAGGGGAGGGGAAGAGATGGGGGAGGGAGGGAAATTGGGGGCGATTCAGAAGATGGAACTGAGGAAATGAGAGAAGGAGGAGGGAAGGATGCTATGGGTAGGACCAGATCAAGGATCATACCAGAGTACTAGTATCCAGGCATTCATTTAGACCACCAGGGTTTAAGGTACCCAACTGGTGGATCCAATATGTCTCCCTCCGACACAAAGATTTAAATCGATCCCCTTCCCGAGCAGAAGGAGGAATGTGCTCAATGCCCATAACTGTCATGGAACCAGGATCCTTATTGTGTGTACATTTAAAATGTCGTGACAAATTATGGGCATTGACGCCATTGATCACATTCCTCCTGTGCTCGAGGAAGCGGGTGCTAAGAGATCGAGTGGTGCGAACAACATATTGCTGGCCGCAACCACATTGCAAAAGGTAAACAATATAGGTGCTTAGGCAGCTGATATTGCCTTTGACACTATATTTTCCACCTTTCTGGAGGGAGACAAACTCTGATGTGGTAGCCAAATGTTTGCATGTGATGCAGAGACCTCTACCGCATCTGTGGTTGCCTACTCGGCCCACAGATGGGGCATTGGTAGCCGCATCAACCGGTCTTAATTTACTCGGAGCTAGGATATTCTTAATATTTTTTGCTTTCCTGTAAACAATTGGTGGTTTCTCATGGAGGATAGTCCCCAAATGCGGATCGCATTTCAAGATGCTCCAATGAGTATTCAAAATACCCTGAATAGATCTAAATAATTGGTTAAAGGTGTTTATAAACCTAGGATTTCTATCAGCATTAGCCGGTCTATTCCTAGGTTCACCATAACCTGTATGTGTTTTTATGGAGCTTTACAATTTCTTGAGTAATGTGGATCTCTCAGAGGCTCGAACCTTGCTCAAGAAGTCACTGACAAGACCAGGATCGTAACCTTTCAACAAGAATTTATTGCTGAGGTCTTTCGACTGACAAAGAAAATCGCTCTCTTTTGTACAGTTCCTTTTTAACCTATAAAACTGTCCCAAAGGAATGTTTTTGAGCCACTGTGCATGATGGTTGCTGGATGAATGTACATAATTGTTAACAGAAACAGATTTGAAGTGAGTGGTGGTGTCAATATTTCCCTCTGGATCCGAAGTTAAAACCAAATCCAGGAAAACCACAGAGATGAACTAATCTCAAATGTAAACTTCAAACCCAATTCATTCTGATCAAAAGAACTCAGGTCATTAGACAAAACTGTGACATCACCTTCCCAAATAATAATAATATCATCGATGAAACGGCCATAGTATACAAGGCCTGCCCCCAGCTCAGCATTTTGCCAGATCGATGTTTCTTCCCAAAATCCCATAAAGAGATTGGCATAGCTGGGGGTGTACCCATGGTCGTTCCACAGATTTGTAAGTAAAATAATTCCTCAAAAGAAAAATAATTGTGAGTCAAAATAAAAGTGATATTATCCAATATAAATTTCTTATGTGAGGTGGGAATAGAAGGATCCGTGTTGAGCCAGAAGTCAATGGCCCTGATCCCCCTGGAATGATCTATGCACGTGTAAAGGGAGAACACATCACATGTAGCCCAAAGATAACTAGGCTTCCATTTGAATCCGGAGATGGAGTCGATGACATGAAGCGTATCCCCAAATGTGACCTGAGCTTGGCTACAAAGGGTTGGAGGTAAAAATCAACATACTGCTGTGGCCGAGTTTATTCGAGCATTTGCCCGTTCTCGGCCGCAGCAGTTACCTGGCGCGCGCCGGATGGTGCCGGGCGTGCGCCGAAGCAGCGGAGGAGAGGCCCGCCGATCGCGGCTTCCCCCTCTCCTCTCCGGGTCTGCCGGGTCCCCCGGAACCCCCTGCCGCCGTCCCCCAAATCGCGGGACACCAGGGCTCCCTCGGGGAGCCCTGAACGCGCGTGCAGGGGGCACTGGCACCCGATGACGCGTGACCGCACATCGGAGACGCGCGGCACGCCGAGGGGCTGCCACTTGCAAGCCGGGAAATCTCCCGGCTTGCGGAACTGGCCACACTTCAATAAAGTGTGTCGCCAGTGTACTGGGATAGGCCAGACATCATCGACTCCTTCCCGATATAATGGGTCTTCCAGGGGGATCAACCAGAGACTTGTGGACCTTGGGTAAATGATAAAAAATAGGAGTCTGGGGGTGATCTGAAAATATTCAAACACATTTTTTTAAATATTATACTGTTTCACAAGTGGCGCTACTTAATTTCTTTTTTTCTGTATACACCCATTAACCACTAAGTAGCAGCCTTTTAAATTGACACCGGAGTTAATTAATCTAGAGTCTTTATTTGTCCAAAATGATGCAAACAGCTAAAAAAAGGCAAATTAGAAGAAATGGGCGCATCTCCTCCGCAGTGGTTGATACCAATATATCTGTAGATACAGGTTTAGATATCCCATGCTGCAGTTGAAGCGCTGTATGCTAGGTGATAATGGTGAAAAGGAAGGTTGCAAACTTGTCTGAGACATGCGACTGTGCTCATAAGTGATTGTTTTCATTTGCTGTATGCTATACGGTGGAGAGTTTTTGTCACTTTTTTACCTACCATAACTTATCTAACATATAGTTGTGTGAAAAAGAAAGTACACCCTCTTTGAATTCCATGGTTTTACATATCAGGACATAATAACAATCATCTGTTCCTTAGCAGGTCTTAAAATTAGGTAAATAAAACCTCAGATGACCAACAACACATGACATATTACAACGTGTCATGATTTATTTAACAAAAATAAAAGCCAAAATGGAGAAGCCATGTGAAAAACTAAGTGTAACGGGTATTCCCCCACTCAATCGCATATATGGCGTTTGTAAGGGGAACCTATATGTTACCAGGTGTGGTGCAGATACCTGTCAGGCTCACAGGAGGTCTGAGCCTCTGCTAGTGAGAGCCTGGGGTGAATCCTCTGGAACGATCTTCTAATTACAGTGCCTCCACCTGTGCAGGATTCTAGGAGTTTAGAATGACCCCTACACAGGACCCACATATATGTACCACATACACCAAGGTATATATAACACAGGTTTACTATATGGGCAGATAAAACACAATACACATGCATCAACAATATGACATCAACCGTACATAACTTCAGTGTCACCCTGTAACACTACTAAGCACAACTATCCACACACCTCGCAGGGCCTTAACCCCACACAATATTCCCAATGTCCTTGTACCCAAAGTCCCAAGAGTCCCACAACCCCACCCACGTGTGGGACAGTGCTGCCCACTAAGATGAAGTGTATAAGTGGTGCACTTTGTGACTTGGATAATACCTGCCCGGTGCTCCTGCTACCGGGTGCGCAGATGACCTTTACTTGGAATCCCTTGCTTCAGGAGATGATCCAAGATGCCTCCGCCTCAACGGTCGGTGGCTCCCGCATGGAGTGATCCACCTTTATAATGTCTCTTATCCTTGCTAACGCAAAGGATGTTATACCTTTACAGCAATTGCCAGGATAGTTACGTTTCCTGGCTGGACCCTCACTTGTCTAGGTACTACAGGACCCTGTCCCCAGTCTAAGGGGAGTCCCTGTAGAACCACAAGCTGAGGTGAGTAGGGCCTAGCTGGGGCCTAAGGGGAGACTTCTGGCGTAGTGCATGAGGCTACTTTCCTCCCTGCACAAACACACCCTCCCCTCTCTGTGTCCCAGCTCCTAACTGACAATCCCTGTCTTCACACAACATTGTTGCAACTTTGCAGCATGAGAATCTGTCAGCCTTATTGGCTGTCTGGCTGCCTGTGACTAGGCTGAAAGTGCAGTCCCCAGAGGCTGCTGGGAATTGTAGTCCTTGGTGGCTCTCTTTAACATTGGGGCCTCGTGCACGCTGTGTAATGGCCGCCGCCGCTGCTAACTGCGCATGTGCAAACTGGCGGATGTCCCTGACTATGGAGCGCCTCTTCTCACTCCCTGTAATGGCTGCCGTATCGCATCTGGGGCTATACTGCGCATGCGCGAGCTTCCGCGCATGTGCGAACGCACACAAGATGGCGACGCCCTGTAGCTGATGTCGCCGGGAGCCCCCGGTGACGCGATCACCCCTGCAACTGCCCTCACGCTGTCGCAGGTAAGAGAGAGAGAGAACCGAATGTCTGGGGAGCCAGAAGGGACCTGGCTACATAAGTATATCTTATGATTCAATAACTTGTAGAACCACCTTTAGCAGCAATAACTTGAAGTAATCGTTTTCTGTATGACTTTATCAGTCTCTCACATCGTTGTGGAGGAATTTTGGCCCACTCTTCTTTACAACTTTTTCACACCACTGTATGTATTTATGTATGTATGTATGTATGTATGTATGTATATATATATATATACTGCTGCGGCAGACTTTATTCTAACAAATCACCGGTTTTTACCTGGCTTGTTCCTGGAATGCGACGCTGTTCACCTGGCACATGCCGCGTTCACCTTGCGTTCCCAGCCACGCGTCATGCCCGGCTGATGCGTTTATTGATAATGGTTCGGATTTTAATAGGCTGCAATGCTTCGCGTGTCCGCCAGATGGCAGATATTCATGAATTGTAATGCGCCGAATCAGTAATGTGTCGGCTTGCAGGTGTTTCGTTTAAAAAAAAAACTGTACCACAGTGTGCTATTGTAACTTGGCCTTGAGACTGAAGGAAGAGGTTGCAAAAATGTATCAATTTAGGCTTTTCATATTAAAGAAAGACAAAGACCAGTTTCAGTTACAGTATTCTCCAGAGACCCGCCCGCCATGAGTGTTCAAGTGCAGCCCGCTTTCCAAAAACCCGACAGAAGTTACGCGTATTTGATATGGGCTGCGATTAATGCAACAGATGATAAGATGGCAACAGTTGCTCAAATTTATCAGTAGTTTATCGAAAACTATGGGCCTCATGCAGTAAGCGTTGATAAGGGAAATATGGCCATGTTATAGCCAAAATTGGGTTTGAGATTCAGTAAGCGCCGATAAGTGCTTCATATCGCCAGGTTTCGGAGCCGATAATTTGGTTATGGCCAGTCGCCTGCCGATAAGCCTGTTTTCGACACTGATCGCCACTTTTTTAAATCGGCTGGATTCAACAAAAAAAAACAGCTTATCGGGGCTGATCGGCACTACGAAATTGAGATGTTATGGCCGATTTCTCCCGCCAACTAAAGTTGGCAGTTTGGACGGGAGAACGATCGCTAAGGCTGCCGGAACGGCACTTAGAAAAAAAACATCTTCTGTACATCAATGGAAGTCAATGGAGCGGGGACGTATAACAGTATAGTACTGTTTATGTTTCATTGCTCACAATACAAGGGGGATTTGCATGACAGTGTGGGGGCATTCCCTGCATTGTGTCACAGCTGATGTGTCTTATTTGCATAACATTCGACTTTTACATGTTTTCAGCATTTGCGGGTCACATTACTCATCATGTGATGATGTGGCAAGGGAAAATACTATACTACACTCTTAAAGGAGAACCTCACATCATATCACACATTTTACTCAACTCAGCGACAATTATTTACATGATGTCACACATGTCACACATGTCACACATACACAGTATATTCATCTTCCTTTACATTACACAATGCTTGTAATGTGACACGCATCTTTAAACGTTCATGTACATCTGTCTTCTCATGTTTACATATACTTTTGGGTCCTCCCTATTTTCATGACGTCACTTATTGGACGCTCAATCACATTGCATGTTTACATTGTAACCGTAGCATTACAAGCACTTCAACCTAACTTATACACACATGTACAGTAATTCAGCATTGGGACACCTTGTAAACTCATTCTATACCAACTATCCTCCTTACACAAATGCATGCATATGCACACGACTATTCATTGTTGCCAACATGTCACAATAACATGGATAATTACACATGTTACACAAAACTTTTCCCACGTCAATCTCAGCCTTTTTGTCTCATTACATGACTGACTCTTGCGTTCACAAGTGTTACATGCATTGCACATGCAACTATTTATTTGCAAGCAATCTTTGTACAAAGCTTCACGTCACATCATTGCCAAATATCATCATTCCCTGCAGAATACACACAACAAATACTTAGAACAACAAGTGCACACAGCTTGCCACAGAAGTACTTTATTATGTTAATGTAACACCTTGCATTTTACTATGTCACCTGACATCATCACATACCTATTTAAAGGACGCACATTACCTGCTCATTCACAGCTACTCATTTCAAAATGTTGCGAATGTTTAGGAGACGCAGGAACATTCTTTTCTATGACATGCTTGATGATCAAGAGAATGATATAGGGCAAGGTAGGGACACACCGAGGGACAGTGACAGTGACGCGGATACGACAGGGACAGGGAGAGGGACAGGCCGAGGGACAGGTAGAGGGACAGGAGATCAGAGGAGAAGACAGAGGAGACAACTTGTGCCTCGTCCGCGTCTGTACAGGGAGAGAACCCTGTTAGATGGGATGAGTGAGGAGGAGATTGTAAGTCGCTATCGTTTGAGTTCAGCAGCAATCTTAGCTCTTTATCAGGAGATAAGGGGGGATTTAGATTTTTTCACAGCCAGAGGTCGTGCAGTCCCTGGGCTTGTTAAAATGCTGTGCTCATTACATTATCTTGCTTCCGCGTCATACCAGACAACTGTGGGCATAGTGGGCGGGGTCTCGCAATCTACATTCTCGCGGGCCTTGACCCAGTTTCTCTATGCACTCAATAGACGCGCTAGGAATTATATTCATTTTCCTACAGAGGCAACAGAGTGGCTGGAAGTCAGGACTGGCTTTTATAATATAGCAGGGATACCATCTGTGCTGGGTGCAATCGATTGCACACATGTTGCTTTGATTGCACCTAGTCAGAGTGAGCATGTGTACCGCAATCGGAAGCACTACCATTCACTCAATGTACAGGTGGTATGTGATGCCACGATGAGGATAATGCATGTGGTACCCAAGTTCCCTGGTTCCAGTCACGATTCCTCTATCCTGAGGAACTCTTCAGTCTTCCATGCGTTCGAAGAGGGACATTTTGAACCTGGTTGGCTGCTGGGTGAGTACATATTTACATGTTCTAACACAAAACACATGTTGATTTAGGAATGTTGGCATTGTACAATTTGATCACTAATGTCAGCTTATGTGTGCTCCATTCATTATAGGTGACTCAGGATACGGAATTAGGCCGTGGCTCTTGACTCCGGTGCTAAACCCTCAAACTGAAGCAGAGGACAGGTACAATGCAGCCCATATATCTACAAGATCTGTTATAGAGAGGACATTTGGCCTACTCAAGACCAGGTTTAGGTGTCTGGACAGAACTGGTGGGGCTCTTCTATACAAGCCTCAAAAAGTGTCTGATATTATCCTTGCCTGTTGCATTTTGCACAATGTTGCACTCAGGCACAATGTACAGTCAGACCTAGCTGAGGCTTTGGTAGACGAGCATCCCACCCATGTAGCTGCTGAAAATGAACAAACAGCCAGTGGTGGCCAGACACGACAGAATCTCATCAATTCATTTTTTTCTTGTAAGTACAAACTCATATGTTCCTAGTACTACTTTTATAGTTTAATTATGTTATATTAACAATAATGTTTCTTTATATAACCTTCTGTTAGGACACAGATGAATATGGGTTGCACACCTTTCTTTTCTCTGCTGTGTGCACAAAGGGATGTGGCACCGGTATGTTATTGTTGCACAGGTTATATAATCCCTCTTCAATTGTACTTTAGTTGTGTGTATGTGAATACAACTTGGGTAACAAAGCAATAATATTTTAGCATTGTGTTATTCCTTATGCTAAGACAAAACACATATTATGCCCATAATCATTCATGCTTCTAGTATGCTTACATACAATGTTATTGGTGCAGTGTAACATGTACATCCAGATGATGTGTACACCAGGCTGATTTACATTTTGAATGTCATGAAATATACATGGTGTTGTACATTTAACACCAAATACACACTTTGCTGTGTTGTTTACGGTACTGAAGATGGCATGTCAATGTTTGCAATTTATATATTGTTCCTTTGCATTATAGGTATATCTCCAGTATGACTGATCATGGTATGTATATTTGCTGACATCTCTCATAAGATGTGGCTACCTCAATCTTCCTATAATTATTGGAACTAAAAACCCAACATATTGGTTTAAACACAAATGTTACATATATGTACTTTCTGTATCATGTATATGCATTTAGCTACTCTTGAGCTTTCATGTGCATTGTATTACAAAATGATTACTCACATTTCATCACATTTTATGTATGTTTCCTTATAATTTACATTAATGTAATATAGAGGTGGTTGGAGAAAAGGGGATAACTGTACTTATTTGTTTACTTACGGGAGCACATTCATCACTAGCATAGACACACTTTTTAAGACAACTGTTTGTGTCTCTATCAATTGGTGTAGGATCCATGTATAACACCGACAAATGATAACACCAGCTTTATTATGGTAGCTTATATCATCATATTGACTATACTATGTATTTCTAAACGATTAATAAACACAGTAAACTATAGTTAGTTAGGTTAATGAAATATACACAGAAACGTACTTCATAACATGATGGTGATGTCATATTCAGAACATCATGCATTGGAGGGGACCATAACATCTGGCCAGTAACATTATTTGCTACAGTCCCAAACCATTTTATCTACATACCCATGTAACAAGAGATTTTAAAAATAAATGGCTACTTGGTTGTAAGTGTCCTTTACATTGGGAGAAGGAGTGGCTCAGTGAGTAAAGACACACACTGGCACTGATAGTTTGAAGCAGGGGAGTCTGGTTCAATTCCCGGTGTGGGCTCCTTGTGACCTTGGCCAAGTCACTTTATCTCCCTGTGCCTCATGCGGCAAAAAAACATTTGTACGTTCCACGGGCCAGGGACCTCAGGCTGAAACATGTGTCTGTAAATCGCTGCGTACAACTAGCAGCCCTATACATGAACATGCTCATATTATTATTATTATTGTTACATAGTTTCGACAGTCATACGTTCCATTACATATTAGAATACACAAATGTGTTAGCAGAGTGGGAATGGTTGTTATATATAAAACACACCATGTCATAAAATGTTAGTAGTCATTAAAGAACACTCAATAAAAATTCATGAGGCACTCTTTTGCAACATCATTATGTTAATTAAGTGCTTATGCAATATAGGCATAAGGGTATCACATTTTTAATTGTTTGTTAATAAGCGCTGCAAGCAATATAAAATTAGTTCCATATGTAGTATAGTAGTCGGTGGCTCCTCCTCACAATCATCTCATATAAAGGTAGACTCTTCTGAAATCATACATTGATCCGATTGTATCTTCCCCGACATCTCTGAAATACAGCAAACACATGATGGTCAAAGATGGCACCTTACTAGATATGCATCCGTGACAACGCGTTACGCAGCTCTATATGATTGTGTAGATACACACGTCAGTCACTTATATGTTAGAAGTAAAATTGTTCATCAGTATGTAATGTTTCTTTAAATTTGTAGCAGGCATAACTATGTATAAGAAGTGAACGTTGCCTGTATACTGAAAGATGTGCGCGCACATCTTTGTGTGCGCACGCACTTCACGCTTGGCTCCACTAACTGTTAGCGCATGCGCAAAACAAAGCGTACGTTGTGCGTTCAATACATGTTGAAAATACCAGTAAACATAACATCTTTATTTCAAATACAATGAAGACGAAACTACATTCGTTCTAAACGAGTACATCTGTATTCTTTTTAAACAGACGTGTTTGAACAGAAAGCACGGCCGATAACACAATGCGCAAATGCAATACGTGTGACGTCATGTTAAGCCAGCGTGAAACGCACGCTAACACTCCTCCCACTCAATTAACATTCGGCTAACGCCCAGGGTACGCCTACAAACACTGAGCCGCACGCATCACACACTGCAGTTACCGTTACTATAACAAAACATGACAGCCAATAGGCTTTGAGGCGCGCACGTCGCTTGGGGGCGGGACTTACATCACTAATCCTTTTTAAGGACGCCTTGGCCCATGACAAGGGTCCCACGTCATACGTGGTGGACCCGGTTTTCAATGTTGTAGATGTTGCATGATAACAAAACAGGTATGTGTTAGAGTAATGGTAAAATGTTGCTAATATGTTTAAAGGGATAGGAAAGTACGTATATTTATTCCGTCAGCAATGTGTACTACTCTTTCAGGTCCTACTATATTGTATTAGGAAACAATTTGTTTGTGATCGCTACATGTTATGCAGTCTGCAATGTTACGCTGTATCCACGCATTGAAAGTGAAAATGGTGGTTACAAAAAAAAAAAAAATTTAAACGCAGAGTCAACGCATAACGATTGTTATATTTACCATTCTTCTAGAATTAACTCTTCGCCTGGCTGCAACTGGTCGCTCCAGAAATGCAAGCCATTTTCATCCACGCTTAACCCAACCGCTGAATCCAGTATGGCACATATCTCCTCCAGGATGCGCTCATAGGAATCGCCACTGCTTTCTTCAAATAATTGGTCGGGAGGTAGGTTCATTTCTTCCGGTTCCCATTCCAATGCAATTTCAGCTGAAAGGCTTGGTACATAATCATAGTACTTTTGTTCTTGTACAATGTGGGTTTCAGGAATGGAGGCTGCAGATATTGCAGCACGTATCGATTCAAACGGATCAGTAGTAGCGGATACATTGCTATTGCCATTAGGAATAAATATGCCTTTCACGACAATATAAGTGCCGTCTTTCAGGAGAAATTGTTTTTCCGGGGCAATCTTCCAGAAACCATAGGTGTGTTGTAGCTTATCCTGGTCACGTTCAAAAAAGTCATTACTTGATAAAGTGAATCTTATTGAGGAATTAAAATTCCGTGCATGCTTACGGTCTTGGTAATAAGGATATTTTGCTCGAATGAAATCATCGATTTGGCGTGTGCTTGCTTTCTGTCCGCGACTGTTCAAGATGGCTTCACAGATCATGTACTTATACCCTAAAAGGGGATTAATATTGTTAACGAATTCATCAGCCATGTCTGAGTAGCACAAAAGCTGTGTGCAGGTCTGTGTTATTTGCTCATAAAAATGAATGTGCTGAATGGCTAACAAACTCCTGTTTTTCCTTGTCAAGGTCAACAAAACTAACTACTTTGACTCCTTCTTTCAAACGCCAATTGGATTTGTTTGTCTAATTGGGTTAACAGTTGTGGTTCGTGATATGGGACTGTGGGAGAAACATTTCTCCTTCTTTTATCTCGTTTGTGAAAAACATCCCTAGACTGTGAATGCGTTCACATAGTGTTTTTTTGAAAACTAACAAAGACCAGTGTGTGAAAATATTTCTTAGCCAGGCATATCAGTAAAAACACACCTGCAAAAAGAAATGTTTTTTCCCCGCTTACATTTCTGTGTGTATGTGAAAGTCTGGTTAACTCCCTGTCTGCATGAGTTTAAATACGTGTATATATATATATATATATATATATATATATATATATATATATATATATATATATATATATATATATATATATATATATATAAATATATCTCTTATAAAAATATATATATATTTATATATAATATTTTATTTTTTTTTATATTGCAGGAGTACACACAACATTGATGGCATTAAGTATACCTTGTATGAAACCTATTTAAATGGTGAGAAACATGATTGAATTAAGTAATAAACATTTGTTTAAGCACAATACTGTTAGAGTCTCATACTTAGGATATTTCTCAAACATTAGGCCTGTATTATTAAAATAGTGTTTTCACAAGGAAGCATGAAGTGTATTAGTTTGTGTATACCAGTTTATATAGTACTATATATATATATATATATATATATATATATATATATATATATATATATATATATACACTCACACACTCACACTCACACTCACACTCAGTGTGTGTGTGTGTGTGTATATATATTATTATACATTCTGAGATGTTATAGAAACGAACACACAACTGATTAAAGGACAAAATTACAATGGCCAAGCAAGGCAAAGGTAAGTAATAATTTACACATAATCCTGCTGTACACGTACAAGAAAGATGTTTGCACTTACTTAGGTGTTTTAATAATTGCATGTGACTAATATGCATATGCAATTCTTACATCAATTAACACACCCAAATGCAATGTTTTGCTGCAAAGTCAATGGCAGCTTCTCTAAACTTAGCAACTGGCTCCTGGTGGACCATTACTGAACAGACGATTACAACATAAATATTTATAACACAATTAATTATGAGTGTTAACATTTCCAAAACTTCACGTGTACAAGAACATAGTTGAAAGTTTGGAAACAACACAGTCTTCAGCATACATACAATAGTAATTAGATAATCTGAAGTCAACAAAACAAGGCCAAAGACATATTTTCTGAATTATAACATTTATTTTTTTTGTTCCTTTTGCGAGCGAGTAACAGGCCTGCTTGTTGTCTCTTGAATTTTCCTTTTTCTTTTGCCACCAACTTTAGGCACAACAGAGCCACTTTGAGTGGCCTCTGGCACTTCACGGGCAGGGCTTGTGGCCAGTGACTGTTCACCTACGGGGCTTGTGGCCAGTGACTCACCTACAGGGCTTGTGGCCAGTGACTCACCTACAGGGCTTTTGGGCAGTGATTCACCTACAGGGCTTTTGGGCAGCGACTCACCTACAGGGCTTTTGGGCAGCGACTCACCTACAGGGCTTTTGGGCAGCGACTCACCTACAGGGCTTTTGGGTAGTGACTGTTCACGGACAGGGCTTGTGCCCAGTGACACATGTGAGCAAGTTGGTAGACACTGCACAAGTGATGGTTGGTCTGTTTCATGTGTGTCTTGTTTTGTTTTTGACCAAAAACTGGTCAGTAGTAACTGCTTGTATTTTGTTTTTGTGGGCTCCTTTGTAGGTGTCTGCTGCTGAATTTGTACAGATGGCAGCGGTAGGATGTCATCAGGAACCTGCACAGCAATGTCTGCTACTTGACCGGTAACATTTGGGCCTGGTGAATGAATATCAGATGAATGTGGTGAAAACTGACCTGCATGAACAGATCCTGGCTGGGAGGTGTTGAATTGTGGTACATTAGTCATTCTCCAGTAATTAGCTTGTGTTTGCTGAACAACTAATGCTTCGAATGAGGTGTTGATTTTTTGCAACTGTTTAGGCACTTCAATGAAGACTCTGTGGAGATGTGCCAATTGTGATACTGTTTCTTCCTGCAGTCCAATCATCCTTTCCAGCACTGTCATCATGTCTGAATGGCGACGATTTTCTGCGTCCACTATTTTTCCCTCTGAAGCTACAATTGCATCGTATGTGGAAGTTGATGGACGATTTGGCGGTACAACAGTTTCTATTGGCACCTCTTCATGGTCACATGATTGTATTTCAGTCTCTTCTGTGGCGTCATCCTCATCATACTCATCATCCTCATCACCATGATGTTCTAAAAAGAAATGTACACATTATTAAATGGCATGTTAATGTATGCTGTGTTACTATGTAATTGTACTGTGTCCTAAGTAACACCTAACATGTTAGCATACGTTTTATAACCTCATTAAAAACTACCTTGACTTACGAATAATGTTTGGACTCAGTATGAAATATGAATGAATGAAAAGTTGCTCTAAACTCAGAAGTCCTACATGATAATTAACATCACTAACACAATACATGTTGCCTTACACTTAATTTTCACTGACACTAAGTAATCCTATTTAAAGAAGATGTGCAAAACAAATAATGCACATGACAACATAACATATAGAAGAGCACATATTATATGGGCAGCAAATGATACACTCACCTTCTAGTAGTGTTGAGCTGGCTGACCCAGGTGAAGACACTTGTTCCATCTCAGGTGACACATGTCCTCCAGGGGCAACTATATATAACAATAACATAAGTTTTACATTTACATGTGTAAATATTGAACAAACACTTATTGTATGTTCTGTATTTATGATTAACTAACAACATCAGTTCCTTAACCGAAAATGTGTGTGAAAGTGAACATAAATAGTTGTAATAACACTGTACATGCCTGTGTACTTAGAATTTTTGAGTTCCCTAACATACAACATACTATGTTTCTGCAGTAATGCGTGAGGATAAATAGATTAAATGAGTACATAAAAATCATATGTTGTGTAGTGATATCAGTATCATAATGTACATAACTATCATGAGATGACCATTCACAATGGTTATCATGAAGGTGGTCATATTGCAAAAAGTGTTGTTTTTGGTAGAGGATATGTGTGGTACATTAATCGAAGATGTGGCACACCTGAATGTGGCTGTGACTCAACAAGACAACACATGCAGTGTGTGATAATGTGTCTTTCATAGTAGTTCAACTATAGATATGAGTGAACTAATGTGTGACGTACGCTTTGATAAGTAATGAGTTGTTGGGGCATTTAGTAGCTAGAGTTAAGCTTTCAAATGAGTGTGATTAACTTCAGTTGTGCTATTCAGGTTGTAAGAAAGGTATTCCCTTCCCCAAAAAGCCTAATCAGCCACACCTTTCAATGACTTGAAACAGGTGCAAATGGTGTGAACTAAGTTGACCGTGAAATGAGGCTGTAATTAGTGTGTGTGCTGAACCCCACCCCCTCTGTTGAAGTGTATGCTGTGATGAGATATTAATTGCAGCTGCTTTAACACAATGGTAGATGAGCTAAGTAGTCATCTGCAGTGTTTAAGTTATGAAAACAATGACATAACATATGATACGTGTGCCTCATTATGCTGTCTGTACACTGGCGACACACTTTATCGCAGTGCGGCCAGATCCGCAAGCCGGGAGATTTCCCGGCGTGCTAGTGGCCGCCCCTCGACGTGCCGCGCGTCATAGACGCGCGGTCACGCGTCTTCGGGAGCCTGCGCCCCCTGCACGTGCGTCCAGGGCTCCCCGAGGGAGCCCTGGTGTCCCGCGATCTGCGGGATGGCGGCAGGGGGTTCCGGGGGACCCGGCGGACCCGGCAGCGGGAGGGAGAGCGCCCCGATCGGAGGGCGCTCTTCCGCTGCTTCGGCGCGCGCCCGTCACACTCGGGCGCGCGCCAGGCTACTGCTGCGGCACAGAACGGGCAAATGCTCGAATAAACTGTGCCGCAGCAGTATATGACATAAAGCAAAAATGGACCTTTTCATAAGCAACTATAGATGTGTTAGTGCCAGTGATGTTTGTAGGCCGTTACATGCAATTTCTTTGATGCATGCTTAAAATAGGCAGTAATGTCATGTTTGTCGGAGTAAAATCAATAAAATACACAATAATATGATACATATTTCTGTTCTGTACCTGTAGCTACTAATAATTTCTCATGAACATGTGTTACACATGTGTACTACCCTGTTGTTCCCCATCTTCGCCCACCATCAATTGCTTCCACTGCAGCTATGCATTTTGGGAATTCACATGTAAATGAGCACGCAATGGCACGTGCTATATTAGTTACTGCTTTTAGTAGGACTACTACATATATGTCTATTTTGAGATATATATATACAGAATCAGACATATATAGATGCAGGTATGCTTATATTGTGAAGACAGTATAAAAAGCAGTGTAACTATGCAAAATAACTGTAAGCAACGACACGCCTAGTACAGTAATATTTATCACCTGCTGGAAATTGTGACGGATAAATTCCAATGTCACGGTCACCAGCCAAGCCTTCCACGACGACGGTAAGTAATTTTGGCCGAAGCAGCTCCTCCAATGGAGTCAATATGAGACGTTGTGGTGTGGGCCCACCTCCAGTGCCAGTAGCATGCACGCGTTGGTCTTGTATTTTCTTTTTCAATTTGGACCTAATATCATCAAATCTTTTCCGACAATGATACTTGTCCCTGACACTATTCCCACAGGCATTGACACCAATGACTATTGTGTCCCACATTTCTTTTTTGCTTGCTGCACTTGTCCGCCCTTGAAAAACATATAAAAGATATGAGGTAAATTAATAATAATATAAGCACCAGTTTCCTACACTGCTAGCTGTTCCAAGAGATATCAAACATGCTGTTTTATGTGTAATATGTGCAGCACATGAGCATTCACTACTAAACCTATACATGTAAGCAAGGTTGCATTCATATTGTATGCAGTTCTGGCAAATTGACCGCCTGTGTTTATTTGTCCTTGTAAGGCATGATAAAAAGCTGTGTTTCCACACTAATGAACATAGAAAGATATTGTGTACCCATATTTGCATATGAACAAAACTCAGATGACCTAGGATCACATGTATTTGAATAATAAATGTAAAGTTACACTTACCTACTAAATGTCCATAGAGACTGTCATAGTGCTCCAGAATGCCAGTGACAAGAGCCCTATTTTCCTGGTCATTGAAGCGAGGATTACGTGGCTTCTCCACACGTTTTTTCCGAGCAGGTTTAGGGTCAGAGCTTGGCTGGTGCTGACTGGACTCTCCTTCTTCCAATGGAAGAGCCTCCAAAAGCTGGCCACCAGCAAGCACGCCACCACCAGACACCCCATCAGCAACTGCGCCACCAGCAGCACTCCCAGCACCAGCACTCCCACTCCTAGCACCAGCACTCACACTCCTAGCACCAGCACTCACACTCCTAGCACCAGCACTCACACTCCTAGCACCAGCACTCCCAGCACCAGCACTCCCACTCACAGCAACAGCACTCCCACTCCCAGCACCAGCACTCCCACTCACAGCAACAGCACTCCCACTCCCAACAACAGCACTCCCACTCCCAACAACAGCACTCCCACTCCCAGCAACACCACTCGCAGCACCAGCACTCCCACTCCCAGCAACACCACTCGGTGCACCAGCAACATCACTCCCCTGAACAGAACGTTCACTCCGACGCGTACTCCCACGAGTAGCACTCCCACTCCCACCAGCATCACTCTTCCCACGCTTTGCGGGCATACTTCCAGCACTCACAAAAAACAGACAAGAAATGTACAGGCAATCACACGACCCACTTCCACATATAAAACAAGACAAAGATGTAAACAAAACAACAAAGGACAAAGCTCACCCAATACACAACAAGTCTCTCAGTCAATATGCAAATCTTCAATCGTCCAGCTCTGTGCGTCTCTCTCTCTCTCTCACTCCCAACAACACAGAGAATGATTAGCAGTACACGTTGCCTTTAAATATGGCGCGCAATCAAAAACATGCTTGTTTCGCCTGATTCAGCAAGATTTGTGATTGTGCAACCTAACAGCACCCCGCCACGCACGCCGATACACCTGTGTGTGATCGGCTCATCATCGTGAGAGTGGGCGGATTTGTTTTCTGGTTGATTTTGAATGTATTCGGCACTTACTGCATACGGAGAGGGAAAAACGCCAATAACATGACTAATCGATAAGCTTGCCGATTTCACATAATCGTCGCTTACTGCATGAGGCCCTATGACTTTTACAAATTTTTGCCAACTCCTCAACTCCTCATACGTGTAAGCGTGCAGTAAGGAAAAGGTTATGTAGCGATCCCTGTTTTCATCGTATTGAGCCATAATTTGTTGGAGGGTATTGGTTTGTATCACCGGATTTTTCCCGTATCTATGATCATGAAGGCGGCAAAAGGCGAAGGGTCGTGTTAAAACAAACTAAGAAGCGACAGTCGCTGCCAAGCAATGCACCAGCACCAGCAGCAGCACCGGCTTCCAATGACGGTCCCACCGTCAGTGACAACCCTGAGCCTGAGTCGGATTTTGCGTGCAGTTTTGATGAAGCTTGCATGTACCTAAGCGATTTCCAGCCTCACCAGCTGACTACAGGTGGACTAGTCCCGCTGCAAACTATCGACGTGGATGATGAAGAAAGCTGGACTGGCAGTGGACCGGCGCTGGCGCAAGCTGAATGGGAAATTCTATGGCGAGTACTGTATTGTTGCTATATTATTTTGGTGGGGCTGGCTGGGTACTTCTTTAGGGGGCTGACCATTACTGTACATTAAAACATTTCTTTTTGTTTTTCCTCAGAAAAGAAAACGGCTAATGGGGGGATTTCGATGGATAATATTGTACTGTATGCTGATGTTTTCCGGCCGTACAGTATACTGTGTAATAAACCCGAAAAAATAAAACTGTGCATTTATTCTACATGTTTAGTATCGTTTCATTATGTGTCTTCTACAGTATACTGTACAGTGGTATACAGTGCCTAACATCTATGGGCAAAATGAATTTTATTTCTAGGTGCCCTAGAACAGAAGCTCCCACGCCAATTGTCCGTGAACCTGACCGAGGCCCTAAGTAGTTCCCACGCCAATTGCGCGAATATAATTTAAAATAATCCGTTCTGTGGGTCTGAGTGGGTTGAAATTCGCCTGGTCCTCATGCGGAAGGACCCTTGCCATAGTGGCAAAATATCAGCCTTCCACGACCCCCGGAACCGGAGATACCAAAAGACAGTTTAAAAGCACATTATCAAAGTGTCTTTTTTTTCTGCCATGCAAGTCAATGGCAGAAACCTAAACTTTCCAGTTGTAATCCAGAGGGAGCATGAAGGGAAAAGAACATAAAACAAGAAAAACAATCTAAGTGCAGACAATAAAATTCAAGTGATATAAATTCTGCGTTCTTTCTTGGCTCATATGTGATGTCTACTTACAAGATGTAAGTCAAAATCAAGCGGTTTTGACACTCAATGGTCTCTGCTGTACAGATATTCCCACCAGGTGATAGGGTCTCCAGCTCTCAGCTCCGCAGCAAAGTGTATGTAAAAGAAACATAAACCATAGTGCAGACCAGTATAATGTAAAAAAACTCGACTTTATGGGGTTTAAAAAATGAACACTTACAATAAAAACAAGTATTTCAGGCATGTACCACAATCATTGTGATCAAAGAGAGAAGGATTTTTGGTTTAAACTTCAGGCTCACCCGCCTCCTCCGGTGTGACTTGGTGTGGACCACCACTCTCAGGGACTTTGTACCTCCAGTGGTGGGCGCGTTGATCCAGGTCTTTCTCCCCTCGTGGGTTCCCTCTTTTGTGGGTCGATCACCTTCCCATAACAGCTGCCCGCAGGCACTGTGGAGTTCTCCACTGGGATACAGCCTCTCGGGTGGATGTTTCAGCTTCACTCGCACACCGATGCGTCACTTCCGCTCCGTCCCGATACGTCACTTCCGGTCGCGGTTCTGTGAGTATCTGTCAGTAAATTTCTCCTCTCTTCTCTCTCCTCTGTGGGCGGCTACCACTCTACGCGTTTCGCCAAAAAGGGTGTGTGGCTTCCTCAGGAGTGTACCGCCCCCTACTCTAAGGTGACTTTATATACCTTCCTTAATTGAAATTTGATCTGGAACACTTGTGCATAAAAAACTGGTCTGCACTAATTACCATCTGTGCCTTTGTATGCATGAAGGAGCGCTTTCAAATAGGAAAAAATCCTCTGACTCATGACAGGATTAACCTGTTACTTTCTGGAACCGCAATATGAGGTGATAAAATGGATAATACTCATTGCTTTTTTTATTGGTAATCTGATCGTCAGGAGGGTGATTCTATGGAGTCTAAATTTTGTCCAAAATTTTTTTTTTGATTAACAAGAGTTGGGAACAGTATGATATAATAGGGATTAACTGTAGTAATATAGGGTTGAATCAGAATATTTTCATGCTCTATATGATTACATTGGCATATTTCTATCCAGCAGGGAAGGGGTTAAATTGTGTCTTATCATTGTTTTCATAATAGGGGAGATGTTACTTATTCTCACAAGTGGGCTTAGATTCTTAATAAACAAATTTTACCTCATGTTCTTCAATGTATGGAAAAATGTTAATAAAAAATAAATATATTAATATATGAGAGAGCTCCATCATGTATACAACTTAATATATATGTAGGGATACACATATATATTCAAGAGGGGCTGGTTTCATAATCTATAATCTTATTTTTACTCTGACCTTTGTTGGGCATGGTAGTACCTTATCTGATGGGAAATACAAAACATAATATTCTGCAGCATAGCACAACTGAATGTTTATATTCATTATAACTTTTATACAAATGCAATAAAGTCCTGAGTTCAATGCAAAACCTGGGTGTAATACGCTAAGTATTGACATATTTCTATTTTTCAGCATAGCACAACCAGATATTTATACATATTCATTACAATTTTATACAAATGCAATAAAATCCTTGGTTAAGTGCATAACCTGGGGATACTAAGCTTCAGTGACCTACAGTGACATAATACCACTTCTTATACCTAAAAAACAGATAACTCATGCGTGCTGTGGAGGAGAAAAAAGCAGAAGAGAGAACAGCAGATGGAGAAAACAGAGGAACTGGTTAGTTCGATCCAACAATACAAAATCTTATGTATCTACATGGTTTACAAGAAAGGTGCTATCTCAATTTCCATATTAAGGCCCCTGGGGGAGAGAGTCCGCAACCTATGAATCCAGAAGGTCTCCCTTCTCACGAGTTCCAGATTGCGATCTCCCCCCCGCCAGTGGCCCGCAACATGTTCAATGGGCATGTAAGTCAGACCAGTGATGTCCCCCTGGTGCTTTTCCATGAAATGTTTGGAAAGACTGTGTGTTAAAAGAGATCTTTTAATACTGCTTAGATGTTCAATAATTCTAGTTCTTATTGGTCTCTCAGTCTTCCCCACATATTGCAATTTGCATGGACATTCCAGGAGGTACACCACATGGTCTGACCTGCAGGTTAGACTAGATTCTACATTGAACCTTTCACCTGTGTTGTTAGATGTAAATTCTGTTTTACTGCTGGATTTAAATTGACATGCCCTGCATGTCTTGCAGCCATGAAAACCATTATTTGATTGTAGCCAGTTCTGAGGCTTTGCTTTTTGTTTGAGGACACTTGGGGCTAGGGTGTTTTTTAGGTTACGAGCCTTCCTGAAAATGATGTTTGGATATTCTGGTAGCTCACTTCCCAAACCTGGGTCGTTCTTAAGTATGGCCCAGTGTTTATGTATAATCTTCCTAATTTCCTTTGCTTCCCCATTGTAATTTGTGAGGAACGCAAAGTCTGACTTGTTCTTTTTTGTCTTATCTTTGACTTTAGGTTTCAGGAGATTTTCCCTCTCTAGTTTGTCTATTTTTAGCAAGGCCTCATCTAGCTTTTCCTCTTTATATTTCTTCTCTATAAATCTTTCCTTCAATTTTGTCGATTGTTGCAGAAACATTTCTCTCTCACTGCAGTTCCTTTTAATTCTGGTGAATTGACTTGATGGAACTCCGTCCATCCACCTTGGAAGAAGACAACTGGTTCGCAGAATATAATTATTCTTATCTGTTTCCTTGAAAAATGTTTTTGTCTTAATTTGGTCATTTTCTATGTATATTTCTAAGTCTAAATAATTGACTTTTCTGTCACTGTACTCACTTGTAAATTTTAGGTTAAGCTCTTCATTTTCTATATCTCTCAAAAAATCTTTCAACTTACTTTCTCCGTCTCCCCAAATTAGATACACATCGTCGATGAAACGACACCAGAGGACCAGGCCCTCCCCAAGCTCTCCATTCGGCCAGATGTTATCTTCCTCTCATGACGCCATGAAGAGGTTGGCGTAGCTCGGGGCGAACCTGGTCCCCATCGCCGTTCCTCGTTTCTGCAAGTAATGACTTCCCTCGTACCAGAAAAAGTTGTGCTGTAGAATAAACATAATTGCATCTATAATAAAATTAGCTTGTACATCTGCAAGGTCTGCATCCTTCAATAAAAATCTTTTTATGGCTCTGCATCCTTTTGTATGATCAATCGATGTGTATAGCGACACAACATCGCATGTCGCCATTATGAATTGTTTTTCCCATCTCACCTTACTCAGAGTGTTCAATAAATCTGTGGTATCCTTTAAGTAGGCCTTTTGTTGTGTAACATATTTCTGGAGGAATATGTCTATGTACAGTGACAAATTGGCTGTTAGTGAGTCAATCCCCGAGACTATAGGTCTGCCTGGGGGATTGACCTCACTCTTGTGAATTTTTGGCAGTTGGTAAAATACCGGTACTTTTGATTTGTCACTGTACAGAAACTTATATTCCCCCTCATCCAGCACTTCCATGTTCCTTCCCTTCTCCAACAGACACCTCAACTCCTCTGTGAATTCATTTATTGGATTCTTTTTCAATTTAGTGTATGTTTCTTCATCCCCCAGTAGTCTTAAAGATTCCTGGTTGTATTTCTCCCTGTCCATCAGGACAGTTCCTCCCCCCTTATCAGCCTGTTTTATCACTAATTCCTCATTGTCTATGATTTCTTTCAAGGCTGTTTTTTCTTGTTTAGTGAGATTTTCTCTTAGTTTCTGTTTATGTGCCGCCAGGTTTTCAAAATCAGTGTTGATCATCTGGAAAAAAGTTTCCAGATGATTCCCCTTGGCGAAATGAGGATAGAAGGAGGACTTGGGTTTTAAACCCGTATGAATCATTCTAACCTCTTGTGTTACTACTGGAGGAATGTGTGGTTCTATTCTAGGGGCTTGATCTCTGGCCATGAAGAACTTTTTGAGGGTTAACTTCCGGAGGAATCTATTTGCGTCCATGAAGAGATCAAAACTGCTATGATTCTTCACTGGAGCAAATGATAACCCCTTTGAGATGACGCTTTTCTGTGTGTCTGTCAGTGTCACTTTACTTAAATTGAATATGTTACTCTTTTGTTCTATCTGGCACTTCTCTTTCTTTCGTGCTCTTTGTCTCCCCCCCTCTTTCCTCTGACTGTCGACTTCTTTTTAGTTTACCTTTGGAATCATTGTCTTGTGCTCTTTGTTGTCGATATGGTTTGTCCTCTGAATTTGAAGACGTCCCTACCTCTAAAAAAGAATCTGGACCATTCTTCTCCCTATTTCGTGACTGGCTCCGTTCCCTGCTTTTATCCCTCCTTTCATGGCTATGGTCAGGAGACCTCTGTGATTTTCGTTGTCTCTCTTTGTCTCTTTGGGCTCTTTTATCTGTATTTATGGGTGTAAAATTTGCCCTACTCCTCTCTAGTGAGTTGGAGTTATCTGATGGTTTGGTGTCCACTGTATATGGGTCACCTTTCCCTCTTCCAGTATCTGTCCTCGATCTGTCCCTTGAGGTACTCCTCTCTTTATTTCGCCCCCAACTTCTATAGTTGTTGCCCCTATAGACATGACTATTCTTGCCTCTATAATTACCTCTTCCCTGGTCCCATTCCCTCCTTCCTCTTCTTTTCTTATTCCAAGTCCTCTGTTCCCCCTTGATATAATCTTCCTCATCCCTCTTGAATTTGCCTAGCTTGGCTGTCTCAACCTCTTTTTCTAATGTGTCTATTTTCTTTTGTAGGGCCTTGTCTTTTTCTTTGAACTCGTATGTATCCTCTAGGGGAGTTAGCCTCTCTTGGATCTCTAAAATGTCCTCATCCAGTTTTTTTAAATGACTGTCCTGTTGTTGGATTATTAAGTCTATTAGGGTGAATGAACATTTATTTATCCAATATATCATTCCATCTCAATAGAAACTCACTGTCTTCCAAGTCAAAAGAGGGACTGATAGAGATCCTCAGTCCCCTTGGTATACGGTTACATTTTTTATATTCTTCTAGGAACGTGACATCTAGCCACTTCCTAGTGTCCCTAATGAAAAGTTTTTCAAGTTTGGCAAATTCAATTTCCACTGTATTACCCGTACTAGTATCAACCTCAATTATTTCTTCCTGAGTGCTATTAAATTTAACATTTCTACACAGTCTCTTAGAAAACACATTGCTGCCTCTTGCCGCCATTGTTGCTAATAGTAAGCAGCCCCAATCACCAGAAACCAAGATATGTGCTGCGTGAAGGTTCTTCACGTAGCAGAAACCTAAACTTTAACATCACCCTAACTCAGTTCTGTTGCCACAAGAGGGTCTCAATTTGCCATGCAATCCTGCCGCAACTAGGACTACATGGTGACCGAATCTGAGCCCTCTAGGTTGAACAGAACGGAGTTGTGGGTTCCAGGTTTCTGCTCATTCTGACTTAGCCGTTTCAAAGCTTTCTCCGCCATTACGCTCAATGATAGGACCCTCCTCGCTGGCGTGACCCTTTCTCGGCGCCATTACTGCTCAGACCCTGTTGGGGTGAAGTGAGGGGGTTCCTAACATCTAGGGGCAAAATGAATTTTATCTCTAGGTGCCCTAGAACAGAAGTGTTTTAAATATAAAACCACACAGCAAGCATAGATAACACATGCACCAAATTGCCTAAAACATGCTGATGTCCAATACATATATTATATACATACACCATAAATGCAGTTGGTATAATCAAGGCAAACCAGGCACAGTACCAAAAAGAGACTGTTAGTATGGGATCAACAATGGGTAACATTTCACATCAGTTACCATAGTCCATAAGACCATCCATGCCACACTGTGATAGTAAAATGTCCAAAGGGTAAAGATCTTCCAATTGAGGGGTCCATCCGCAGGGGAGTCAGGGAAAAACAAACACCCCAACACGTGTTTCACCCTCGCTTCATCAGGGGAATTTAAAATAATGCTTGCTACCAAGGATCTAAATAGCACACTGATTATAATGCCATCCAGCCTGCAGCTGTGCAAAGGTGGAAGAGTGCCTGCATGGCTCAAAAAGCACACCAGAATGAGTTCAGGCTAGTCATTAGTTACTTCCCCTAAGGGACCAGGTGAAAAGAGCAAAACATCCCAGACATACCTAAGCCCCCAATGTATAAGACAGAGTTGAGGGAAAAAAAAAAGTGTGTATCTTTACACAGGTCTCTTGGAGCAAACGTCTCTGCAGCAATGTATCCAGAGGTAGATTCGTAGCTCACAGCCGCTCTCCACAGCTCACAATGATGTATGATATTCAAATCTGCTCCCACTGTCCTCATTAGAGGGATCATTGTGAAAGAATCTTTTTAATCTACATATATATCTCAGCAAGAATTATACTAAAAAATATATATTTTGCACAAACTCAATTTGGAAACTAAATAAAATGGTGATTTAAAAGAAGAAACTATACCTAGATATAATGGCCTCTAGTATACAGCCCACGGAAACATAACATAAGAACAGTATCCATAGGAAAAGGGAAAGAGTAAAAAGATGTATAGCGAAGAAAAAGAGGATATGTAGGGGGGGATGGTAATAGAATTGAAATTAAAAGAGGAGGAAAAAATGAGTGAATGATGAAACATAACAGACACAGGGAAAAGATCATATACCTACAAAAACATAGCATACCCTGTGTATTCATTCACGCCCCCCGGAAGCAGAGGGCCAAGTTTAAAAATCCACCTGCACTCACGCTGCAGGGGGGCCCTCTCCATATCACCCCCCCGAATACCCGACATCACCTGATCTATAGCAAAAGCCTGAAGTAGATCAGGATCAGAGTTGTGATTTGTTCTAAAATGTTTAGCCACCGTCGTGAGCTTCCTGCCTTTGAGTAAGTCCTGCTCAGAATTTTTGATACTCCGAACATGCTCCAATACACGGAAGCGAAACTCCCGTGTAGTCATGCCTATGTAGATCCTAGGGCAACTACAAGTGAGATAATAAATAACACCTTTAGATCTACACGACAGACTAGGGTGAATTATGTATTTCTTAGTCCGATTGGCGTCAAAGAATTCCAGTGTCTTAGTCATAAATTGGCGAAGCCACGATGTATTGTTTTTGATAGAAAATAACAATCATCTGTTCCTTAGCGGGTCTTAAAATTAGGTAAATACAACCTCAGATGAACAACAACACATGACATATTACACCGTGTCATGATTTATTTAACAAAAATAAAGCCATAATGGAGAAGCCATGTGTGAAAAACTAAGTATACCTTATGATTCAATAGCTTGTAGAATCACCTTTAGCAGCAATAACTTGAAGTAATCGTTTTCTGTATGACTTTATCAGTCTCTCACATCGTTGTGGAGGAATTTTGGCCCACTCTTCTTTACAACTTTTTCACACCACTGTATGTATGTATGTATGTATGTATGTATGTATGTATGTATGTACGCATATATATATATATAAAATAATAAATATATTACAAAAAATGATCAGCCTGGGACAATCACAGCACTGTAATCTTAAGTGATCCAAAAATCCAGTCAGTAATTGCAGTTATGCATTCTGAGTGAGCCGCAGGTGCACGTTTTATAGCAATTGCAAAGCTGGAAAATTTAACACATATTCAGGGCCAGTGTAAATAGTTTCTGAATAAAGAATGGTTATAGAGCTGAACAATGGCAGCTATAGAATCAGCTACTTACTGTATAGGTCTTTTGTGGATAAAGAATATCTTATAGCCTTAGACAGTACAGTATGTGCAGGGATTCAGATCACGTCTGGATGCAGCATGATGGGAGACTTTCATACAGACTGTACATATTTGGGCACGCAAATGCAAAAATAATGTATAGACAAATGTGCAAATATTCAAATTTGCAAATTATACGTGATGGGAAATATTTAGAAAAATCTTCCAACAAGCCCCAATAATCTGAGCTTCTTCTCGGAATTTCATTTATTACATAGTACATGAATCAAAAAAAGTCTGGATGTCTTGCAGTCTTTTCCAACTTCTTGTTTAATTTTCTCAGTGTGTGTGCAAATGAAGATGGGAGAGTTATGAAGAGTTTGTTTGTATTTACTGTATCTCTGGGGCTAGATGGATGAAGGAGAATTTCCAAGGAAGCAGGGCTAAAGGAATTTACATCTTATTCAAAGTGCAGAAATACATAATCTGTCACCTCTATGAGCTAGTTGCTTGGGGATTACCACAATGGAGAGAGTACCTGTCACCTTCAGAGCAAGGGATAACAACAAGAGATGAAGCCCTCCCGGAATAGATAGCTCAAGTATTGGTGCTAGTGTGACGGTGAGGGGGTAACCAGGCCATCAATAAATGTATTATGCCTGGCTGGTTACCTCTGAACCATATTTGTGGGTTTAGAGTGTCAGCTCTTGGACCCATGGTTTGAACATGAAATGTATGTGATTGTGCAACGATAAAGAATTTATGTGTGTTTTACCTTTCCAGGAGTGCTAATCAGTGGAGATTCACAGGCTATGAGTTTCAAGGGGTGTTGGGGGAAATATGGGCACAGACCTCTGGTCAAAATCCTCCCTTGAAAACAGTTACGCCAAGTAACCTGCTTCAGCACCGACCAGAAAGGTAAAAGGGGCATAGGGATGTGAGGTGTCCTTAAAACCATCAAGCTTAATGGGGATGCCCATTTAATGCCCAGATCACCCTGAACCCAGTATAGGGGTTCAAGGGGTGCCCCAGTTATATATAAGACTGTGGGGTTTAGTTAAAGTCTAAAGTCATGTTTTGCAGAGTGTGAGGCATATGGCTAGTGGTACTAAAAAGTACAAGTTCTCATTCTATCCCTCATCACCAAAAATACTTAGACATTTGAGCAGCATAAAAGTGTAAGGTTTATACTTTATTAAAGTACAGGTAAGGTTCACAGGGTGTTATACTGTATGTATAAAAATCCATGCAGCATTTGCATAGGAGACCTGATAGATACCCCGCCTTCTAGCTTCAAAGAGAATCCAGGATGGAAGTGTCAAGACCATTTGGTGGCAAGGAGGGGCAAAGGAAAGGAGGGGTTTCCCATGCCCCTTGGCTCCAGCAGAAAAGGGCTGCTTCAGCAAAAAGCTGCCTGAAATATATTCTGTCCTGTTTTTGCAACTGTTATCAAGGTGAGGATTCCCTGCACTTAGGAGAGTCTAGGCTGTACCCTCAAATTCCCAAGTGTGTCTTTTTACTGTAAATTGTGGAACATTGTGTGTTTGCCTTTTCCTGTGAATAAATGTACCATTTATTTCATTAACTCATTTTGCTCAGTGAGATGATCTCGGTATAAAGGTGTAATTGCCTGGTCTCCCATGACATCTAGGGCTTCACATATCCATGGCTAAAAAAAGGTAAGACTTGGCACCGCTTTGTAATTATTGCCCTACATTCCTTATGAATTTACTTCATTAAAAAAAAGTGCTATACTGTGTATACATAAGATACTTTCCTACGCCGTAAAACACTTCACTTCACTTCGCCTTAAATGGGCTATAAAAATTTTTCCAGTGCAAAAAGGGGTGTTTATGGCATAGCACTGTTTAGTGAACATGGTCTTTAATCCCCTTAGATTGCAAATTATTTCAACCTGAAATTTCTCTGTAGAGTGATACATATACTGTATAGCTGTATAAGGAAATGATTAATGCCTAAAATACTTCTAGGGATGGATACCGTTGAATGGTTCAGGGATATAAAGCCCTCCCCTCACTGAGATGAGTGTAAGAAAGAATAGCACACTATTTGTACATATGCTACATTCATACCCACTCATTATGTTTATTCGGACTTGTTGATTCTATGTGCTTTGCTACCCAACTATTTGCTTTGCCAGGGATTGGGTTAAATTCAGCATTGTTTGAGAGATGGATGAAACTGGAGGAATGTTTCACTCTCACTAACTGACTCCGGCTGTGGAAGGAGAACATCCATCCCACACATGAACCCCATGACTTATCTTATCTTATCAGGGAGGGAAGAGTTAATGTACAGCACATGTCTTCTAATTAACCCAATGTCTTCTGTTGTATTGTAAATGGTAGCATTATCACTTTCCACACAACCTTCCATTGTAACCATTATTACAGTTCTGGACACTACACCACAATCTACATGCTGTAACACAAAATCTCCCTACAAATCTATGGGTTAGCACCACACATACTCGCAGGCAATGTTATACTAATACTGTACCTCCACCCACATACAGAGAAATACATTGTGTGTGTGGGGGGGGGGGGGCAGCAGTGAAGGCCTTACCAAAGACGCACTTTACTTAGGTACTGTACATTTATGAGCTGTAATGAGAAGAAAAAGCACATCAAATGATATGCAATATGTACAGTATATACTATGTATACTGCAGCATTGCATAAATAACAGATAATGTTACTATTGCTTCTGGTACTGTATCGCTTGAGAATAATTATGACGATATGAAGGGTCTATTCACTTACTGTACATGTGACAATCATGAGTAAATAAACTGCCGTTAGTGAAAAACCCGTACAGTATAATGTGCAGTATATGTTCATGTACAGTAGGTCAGAATGTGTAAGATATATATATATCCTCTGAGGCTCCCCACATATGCAGTACACATTCTACAAATGTACTCTTTCACTTATTGTTCTTCTGGGACCTATATATATATATATATATTAAGGTCCCAGAATATATATATATATATATATATATATATATATATATATATATATATATATATATATATCTATTAAGGTCCCAGAAGAACAATAAGTGAAAGAGTACATTTGTAGAATGTGTACTGCATATGTGGGGAGCCTCAGAGGATTAAATGTTTTGGGGAGTCACAAGTGAATGTGAGGGGGATCTGGCATTGCCTTACAGTTGTGCGTGTATGTGTGTGGAATGTGTGAAGACTGTTCATGTTACACCATAACCTTTAGATGATTAGCTCTCTGATCTCTATTTTGGAGATCTGGTTTTCATTCTGAGCTGAGACCGCCCTGCCCAGGAGAATAGTGAATATGGAAGTAAAAACCTGCAGTGAATCTTTTTACTACCCCCTTTATTGTTAGTGAGTCCTGCAGAACATGATTGCTAGGCAATGGTTCCGAAACATTTTTTTTGCACTAGTAAAATTCAGTTTTTTGTTGTGTGTAAAGGCTGGTGGAGAATCTCATACAGAAGGCTTTTCTGTCTGCTATTTCTTTAAAGTGCTGATTCTAAAGCTTATATCTTGTCCATAGTCTTATGGCTGGATATCTCAGGGATTGGGTGGCATGGAAAAAGATCTCGGCATCTGTAGGGTACAACGGAATAATACAGAGACGCTCAATTTGTCACCTTTAAGATTGACACAGCATCTGTTCTTTGGAAATAAAGGACTTATTTATCCACTAACAAAATCTCTCCCTTTGCCCTACACAGCTGTTGGTTTCCCACTGTAATATATTGGCTCCTGTCACCAGAACAGATTTAGGATTATGGCTGGCATTTAAGGTTATTAACAGTCCCTTTAGTTTTCCCTTTAACTTACTATGAGACCAGTGTACAACCTCACATTGGAATGTGTGTACGACTACTAGACTCCTTTTGGAATTTCTTATAATGCGTGGACTATGTTGTACTGTAGGTGTGCATTAAACGGGTTTTAGTTGGAAAGGGTACTGAAAAGACATTGGGCTTTTGTAACATAGTTTTCTTGCACCATGAAAAATATAGTAGTTATTACTAGAGCTGGGCAAAATCCATTTCCCGCAGATTATTTAGACAAAATCAAACGCCTCTACCAAAATTCATCTGGAGGGAGGAGGAGAAGAAGAAGAGGAGGAGAAGGAGGGGGAGGAGGAGAAGGGGAGGAGAAGAAGAGGAGGAGGAGAGGAGGAGGAGGAGGAGGAGGAGGAGGAGGAGGAGGAGGAGGAGGAGGAGGAGGAGGAGAAGAAGAAGAGGAGGAGAAGAGAAGGAAAAACGAAAATTTGTAGTAGTGTCTCCAGTTGTATAGATATCCCCTCAAACATCCCTCCAACTTATTTAGGGAGATATGCCTGTGCTGAAAAAGGAGCACACCTGGCTGGAAGATATGCTAATGGCTAGGCAAAGTATATTTAAATGAGTCCCATCACTCTTCCTAAAAGGATTTCTATACAAACTACTGAATATAGAGTTGATAAGCCTGAGCCACCAACCTAATGACTAGACTGGCGTCAGACCAAAAGGGCTAGAACCCACAACCACTGCTTTTCTATACCACAACTCTAGCCTACCTCTAGTATTTTAATATTATTTGTTATACAATGCTGCAGTGTACATAGTGCTGTGCATATAATTATCTGTGCTTTTCATTCTCATTAAAGCTCATAGTTGTACAGCACTAGGGGGATCTGGAGTATACTGTATACAGTACAACTGAAGACACTAGTAAATTGAATGTCTCCTCGCTCCTTTTTAACAATCCAGCAACGGATTTGGTTTGCGCTGTCTTTTTCTGGATCTAAATCCACCTCCAGAATTTGCATCTCTAGTTATTACCCCCTTGAAAAAACTTAGTAGAGCTCTACTCACAAATCATTCAGTATGCGGTTTATGGGTGAAACATCGGAGTGTTTTTCTGCACCGTCCTTGAGAGCAGGAAATTAAATGCTTTGCTTGGTATCTGGTTTAGTGGGGAGAATCTACAGGGAGTGTCCGTAGTGCAGAACCACCTGGGGTTATCACAGGTAGCTGGAGCCAGGAATCTGGATCCTCGGTGCGATGGTAGCAGAGAGTCCAGTGAGGAGGAGGCAGGTTGGGAAGTAAGGCGATCCAAGATCGGGACAGGCAGCAAACAGAAGAATAGTAACTCAAGCCAAAGGTCAGAGCAAGGAGCAGGCAGCAGCTTAGAGGACTGGTCATATTCAGTACCAAGTTTTGGGAATAGTCAGCAGAAAGGCAGGGAACTTCCAAGAAGCAATGGAACAGGCAACCTGCCTACAAATTTGTTGTAAAGAAGGAGGAGGATAGGCCAGGTGCCTTTTTATGGGCCTTTGAAAGACGTGATGTTTTCAACACAGCTGCCTGCTAAGGGGCTGCCTGGAAGGAAGCAGTCCCTGTACACTTCGTTAAGAAAGAAGCATCTACCCCACCTACAATAAAGTAGAAGATCTGTGTTTAGTAGGTAGAGAGGATGGATGAAATAAGGGTGTATGGACCTCTAGAAGCTAATGCAACTAACTCACTGTTTGATACAGCAAGTCCTCTGTGGACTTGTGGTCAGAGAATATAATTTGAATTGTAGGAAGGATCATGTAAGATAGACTTTGGTGCAACTATACCATCTGTTACCCTTTTATACTTTATAAATGAAAATAAAGAAATATTACTTTTTTACTTTAATTTGTAATTTCACAATTACCTGTTAATACCACTCACTCGTATGGATGGTGGTTTTATCTATGATGGTTCTTTCCTCCAGGATATGATTTTGACCCATTGACACTACAGTACAGTGACCTACGTCAAAGGAAGCTCCCTTGCTTCCTTTTTTACCTTTTAAGTTTAATCATTGCTTTATTTTTCAAGTTTTAGCATTTCAGTTACATCTAGTATACCATTGGATGTTTATGTGGATTGTAAAAAATGGTTACTTGCTCATATTTCAGCTGTGCTTTACCCACTTTTTGTAACTTCAACACCCACCATTGTGATATGTTTACTGAGCTAGGTTGGCTATACCTTGAGTTCACACCCAACAGACATAGTTCCTGTATCACCTTCAAATACTTTCTGGAGAAGTTACCAAACTATCTGAGAAGTGTTTACATCCCTTCCATTCACAGTACTTATAGTATCTCTGTTGATCCGCACCCAGAAACCTGTTTTAGTCCAAAGGTTTTATAAGGAATCTGGTCCCATAAAGTTGCTTAATGTCCAAATTCCTTCAACAACTTGGCCATTTCCTACTTTAAACATGTTTGTAAATGTTAATTTTAATGTTTTCAACTTTACTTTGTGCCCAGGACATACTAGATAATGAGAGATAACACAATGTATTTTTATGGTGACATTTAAACACTCATTGCTACAGTAGTGACAGAAAATCCTGATGCTCCCAGCCAACAAGCACTATATGTTGTTTTGAGACTGACTGGTAGATACAATTAGGTCCGGAAATAATTGGACACTGACACAATTTTCATAATTTTCGCTCTGTACGCCACCACAATGGATTTGAAATGAAACAACTGAGATGCAATAGAAGTGCAGACTTTCAGCTTTAATTCAAGGGGTTGAACAAAAATATTGTATGAAACGTTTAGGAATTGCAACCATTTTCATACTCAGTCCCCTTATTTCAGGGTCTCAAATGTAATTGGACAAATTAACACAATCATAAATAAAATGTTCATTTTTAATACCTTGTCG